>NC_054544.1:2785566-3048066 GCF_017654505.1 Polyodon spathula | reverse complement strand
AATCCGGCCCTAGCTGTAAATCTAATACCGCTTTGCCAAAGTCGAACCTTTCATATATAAAAGCGTTATCAAATATAAGATGGGTTGCTTTTGTGCAACCACAAAAGTGGTAAAAGACCTGCTTTATTTTCCTTTATATTTCTCATCTATCTTTAAAATGCACAGTTAGGAATAGTGCTTTCCTTACATAGCTTCTGTATACATACCAAATCTACCTGTTTTAATGCTTTAATGTGAAACAAGTCAAGCTGGGATTGGAATGATTCATAGATTACAGTCACTAAATAAAAGTACAATTCTATCTACAATCTCTCCATACATATCATACTTTTTTATAAGCACTGGCAAGCATTTACTAACATCTCACATTCAAACAGGACCCCTATTTTCAAGTATTTCAAGAGGTGCTGCTGCAGCTATCACACACTCCAGTTATACAAAACAGACATCACACTCTCTAAACAATTCTCAGGCTGCAATACCTAGTTACCAAACTACAGTAATCATAGAGTCTAGTTCAAAAGCACACTAGTCAGCGCTATACCACATTGTAATAAATTGAATGCATTACTTATTTCCAGTTCCCTAGGACTTGTGTACAGTCCACACATCAGGAATGAAACTGAATCCCATTGCCACACTTCACTTCATAAAACACAGCTATACTGATTGAGTAGGGTTATGGGTTAGGGTTAATGAGCTCTAACATGGGCTGCACAAGGCTACAGTGAGTTCAGATTTGAATGACTTCTCTGGTTTGCTAAAAGCTATTAAAAGAGGCCCACAATTTTATGTCCTGATATACCTGTATCAGTAAGGGACGCTGCTTTAATGAACCAACTGGAATCAAGGGACGTCTTTTGCTTGAACTTATTAGACTAAATGCTCCTTGTCAAACAAAGTACAGACTTTGGACACAAAGGTTCAACCCTGGTTAGAGGGGAATCTAGGAACAATCCTGCATATGTGTGTGTGTGCGTGTGTGTGTACTGTTCTGTAAACATCCTACCTTTAAAGGCCAAGGTTCTGACTGTTTAGCAGACATTAATAGGTTAACCCTAAGGAAAGCTGTTAAATCTTGTGCAGTGCTTGTTACAGATTCATAATGTAAGCGTTTTCTAGATGTAAATGTGTTGGGAAAGCAGCATGGCTCAGGTCAGCAGTTCGACTTCAGCAAAGCAAAGCTCTGTCCCTGATTCCTGACATGCTTGTTGCTTCAGAGTCTCATCGAATGAACGGCAACCTCTACACGTTGGAAACCTTCTCTGGTAACCTCAGAAGCTTTCTTCCATGCGGTTTTCGTTGTACTTGTTTTATTTTGGTTAAATAATGTGTTTAGCTAGCATTACAGAAACATCTGGCACTAAAATCAGGTCACCGCTTTTGGCTGTTACAGAAAGCACTTCATGCTATATTTTTTTTTCCCCCAAGAGCAAGTATTATATATATAACAGTGGAAACTGCAGGGTGCAGGAAACACAATACTGCAAAGAGAAGCTTAATGAAACATTACGTATATTATAAGGGATAACACAAATGGCCACAGAGAAAAATATACTATAACACTGTATCAAACAGATGAGAGACAAGTGTGATTCTCTATGTTTTTTGTATGTTTTTTTTTAAGTTTATACACAAAAACCTATTGTTCTAACTGTTATTTGAACAGACACAGATTTGAAATGCTCCCTAAGTTAAATTTAATCAAATAACTATTATTTAAACAGATTAGTTATGTGACTGCAAACCCTCAACAATTCAAGGTCCATTTTTAAATGTACTCAGAAATAAACAGACAGGGTTTCGAAACAGATCCCTGCTTAAAATAATTCAATGGGCCCAAACGCCATATAAAACATAAATTAAATTAAAATACTCAGTTTACAATGCATGCATGCATGCATTTTTAAAAGCAAGTTGCTTTTCAAACACACACACACACACACACACACAGGTAAGTTTTGTTTTCCTGAACACTGAAGCTCAGTTTTAAAATAGTGTAATACTCAAAAGAGGCTCGGGGATGTTATTATAATGGTGCTGCTGCAACCTAATGTTAATGTTACACCAGAGCTCCCATTATAGATATTAATACTGGAGTTTTTAATACTGGAGATACCTTTCCCCAAAACCAGCACGCTGATATTGTGAGAAGCTGTGCATTGCCTCATACTGGTTTATTAAATACATGTTTGGTATTTAGAGGGTTTTAATTCTAGAAGATTTCTATTAAGCTCATGAAGCATTGCAATTATTAATTATAACAACACTCTGACACAGGTGTAAAGGGCCTTGGAGAATTATAATACAGCACTGCTGTACATTTTCATCCACCATTTTTTCTGTGAGATACAATTAAAACATGGACATCTTGAGAGCACAAGAAGAGCACAGTTTTTGTGTATCATAATCACTAATATCTACAAAACATGAAGTATTTTCCCATATCCAATAAATCAGTAAATAACTTACTAAATGTTTTTTAATAGAAAATAACCTCTTTTTTTGCACTAGAGTTCATACATGCTCATCATACCATTTAATTCTTGCAATAATAAGTTATAATTGAGGTTCTCCCTTTTTAAAATTGTATGCAGAAATGTTGCCGACAAGTAGCCTCGTATGTATATGTATATCAATATTCCCTGGACTAGAGTGAACTGCCCTATTGCAGTTGTAAGATGCATGTTTGTAAGTCAATGCAATATGAGCAACAACGTTTACCATGTGGGATGGTAGCATCACTTTGTACCCATTTAAAACAAAACAAAAAAAGTCAGGAGTGCTTTGTCTGTCTGACACGAACGGAAAAAAAAAAAAGAAGATCATTTTTTTTGTTTTTCTAGGACACAGTCACAAGTGGTGATCGCTTATTTTTTAATAATCTTTTGAGTAATAATCGGGAACCATGCTTAGCAGGGTCCCAGTAACTGTCATGCTGTGCCATGAAGGAATGATGTAGATAGCTTGCTGTTGTTTGAAATCATGAATACGCTGCACTACTGGGCAGACAGAGTGGACACAGGGAGGTGCTCACAAGCCCTGCTTGGCCAGCGCAGCCGTCACGTCCTCGGCGAGGGTGGCGAGCTGTGGGGACTCCAGCAGGTTGATGCTGCCCGAGGAGGAGACGTTGCTGAGGTGGTGAGGGGAGGTGGACCCCGATATACCTGGGGACTGAGTCACAATCTCCGCTCCATGGTCCACTCGGGCCCGCGCTGACTCCCTGAAGGACAGCTTGTGGCTTTCGATCTAGGGGGAAGAAATAAACATTCAATGAGTCAGCATGTAGCACCCATTATAAAAAATAAAAACATTGTGGAATACCCTTATATAAATATATACTACAGTAATGCTGCATCGTCTGGGGGCACTGTGCAATACTGCTGCATAAGCCATCGTACTGGAGCATTCGGAATCTCTCTTGGGAGTATTCCTTCATTGTACTGCAGTAACATTGTGTTATTAAGTTGTCCACAATATTGCATTTTATTGCAGTTTTACTGTATTGTCATAATACTGCAAAAAGAAACAAAAAAAACAACATCTGTCTATTTTTTAAAAGGTATAATTGTTTAAGTATGGTAAAAAAAACGTGCAGCAAAGCGCAGTGAAAGCATGGAAAAAATATGGTGAGCTTTTCTAACTGATGTGATTTCTGTTGCATAGCTTTATTTTCTCTGTGCTACATTTATTTCCACACCATCTCTAAAACTGACCACTAAAGTGTCAGGTATATATTTAGAAAAGAAAAATTGTGTACATATCCTCTCGTTTTTCTTTATGCCCCAACGTACCTTTTAATTAATGCTTTTTGATTGAACAGTTAAAAGAAGCATGTTTTTACTACCCAGTTTAATGGTGCACAGGGGGTTCAATGAAAAGCAGGGGTCTAAGTATAATAAACCTACCCGGTTTCCTTGCTCAAAAATCTCCACAGGGTAAAACCTGTGTAAGATTATACCAGTCAGCATTATCATGTTGTGGTGAGTTGGCACTGTCAATACAGTTTGCAGAGATTCAGCTGACAGAGCTCACCTGTATTTGACCCCCTCCAGGTGTGTGGCGGGCGTTGTCCAGAGAGCCCACCTTTGCGTGAGCCTTGTCTTTGAAATCCAATTTCACACTTTCAATCCTAATATTTCCACCACCTGCAAGAAACGAAGAACAAGACACCCGCATATTATTCTCGATAAGTCAGATTAGTAAAAAAAAAAAAAAAAAAAAAAAACAATGTTAGAAATTAGAAGCTTTACTATCAGGGTGGTGCAGTGTAATGATGGAGTCAGGACATTCTGGGTTGAAATGCCTCTGTGTATGAGGGGACTGGAGACCCTATTCACAAAGCTTTAAGGACTGTTTGAAGCAATGTTTTATTAGGGGCTGGTTTTGTTTTTTCTTCTTTTTAAAGCCCATTTTGCCTTATTACTTCCAGTCTGTGGTTTCGCAAAACCCTTTTAAGGGTTTTTTGAGAATGTTAGTTTTCTCGAAAGAAACATTTCTTTTAAGTTCTTTGGGTAATGCCCTATCCAGCATCTCTCAGTCCAGGTAATTGACTGCATTTAGATTAGAATGTGAATATGTACCACCAGCAGCCGAGCCTGCAATTGAGAAACTTTCCAGCAGATGGCGCTGCACTGTCCAGAAACCTGAGTCCATGATCAAGGCAGAGGACAGTATATGAAGACATGACAGTGTAAATAGATTGCACTGGAAGTTACCTGGTCTGTAGCGGATGTTGCTGAGAGATCCACACTTTGAAGTCACATGACTCAGATCAATCTTCTTGCTCTGAATTTGTATCTGGAAAAATATGACCAAAATTTACTACAGTTTTTCTGTTAAATATATATATATATATATATATATATTATATATATATATATATATATATATATATATATATATATATATATTATTTTTTTTTTTTTTTCTTTAAAAAAAAGTAATACTGTTTTGTTGAGGTGTGTGCAGGATGTGGTTGAGAACTGCTTTTGTATTCTGCTCTATGCGGGGGCCTATCCTGCCACACAGCTCTTCCATCATGGTTTTGAACCCTGCCTGAACAGGAATTCAGTCACAGGAAATGAGTGCTAAGAGTCGTGGGGAAAGGGTCACATGACATCAATGACAGTCACTGTGCTTTTGCTTGGTGGCATAATACAGTGTGTGCTTGCTTTCAATAGGAGAGGCACTGGCTTGCTTGTTTGCTTGTTGCTTGTCTTTATGTGAACATTTACGCACCAAAAGACTGCAATGCACCTATGTAGAAACATTGTGCTACGATTGAACACATCAGTCAGTGACTAGAATAAACAGTAAACACCGAATAGGCCCATTTCTCCATGTAAATTAAAATGTAAGGTTCAATTAAATAGGTTTTGTATATGTATCCTGAGTGGCAAAAGTAAAACCAAAAAAAACAAACAAAAAAACAACAGCATATTGTGAGAGCAAGCATGGCAAAAATAAATAAATGGAAGCATCATAATATATAGAAAGGATTTCTGTTTTATACTCAATTCTTTAGTTTTTAAGCAGGAAAGCTCCCTATTCTTACATTTTCATTTTACGGAACTGAAATTCTGCTTACTCAAGTAGGTATGTATTTTAATCCACATCAAACCAACCCAGTATAAATGCATGCAGGAAGATGGAGCGTGTGGGACTGGAGTGACCGTGAGAACATTTCAAGTAAAAGCCCAGCTTTGTATTTTTGTATGGATGGTCCTGGAACTTTTCTCCTCCAGGTCTGTCATGATTGACTAAAAGGAAATAAATCCAGCCTGTTAAGAATGTACTCACTGTTGAGTACAGCTTGCTTGCTCAGGTGGAGTTTAACTGGGTTCGACTCAACCCAATCCATTCTAGACATTATGTATTGTCTGGGCTTTTTACACCTCAGTCAACATGAAAGACAAGGAAGACAAAGTCTTTCATCATTGTTTAAAAAGCTGGCGTTCAATTCAAATTCATATAGTTTCTTCTAGAACATCTGAGTATTTCACATCCTGTTATTTGTGCCCCTGGCCAAGCCTGACATTCTGACAATGAAAGACATCATACAACATTGATTGTTAGAGGTTAAAAACTCACATTTCCAACTGTAGGGGAATATTGTCTTTTCTCCAGGGAGCCGCATTTAGCCTGAACGTGGCTAAAATCAACTTTTACACTTGGTATGAGAACCTGAAAATGATAGGCACTTTATCCAAACTTAACGACACAGTTTTGATTGGTTTTTTTCACGTGAGCTTGGATCAAGAGAGCCAAGACTAAATCAATGGCATGTGCTTTTCTGGCTGACGTCAGCAGAATGCTAAGGGATTGGCAAGGACTGGCAAGTAGCTTTATATTAGCAAACCTGATCAAACGAGCACAAAGGTCATCGGAAGCAACATGTATTGCCATACAACAAACTTCTTTGTAAAACGCAGCCCAAGTTTTTTTGGTACATGAGTGCTGATTTATTTATTTATTTTTTTATGTTAAAATATGTTCAGATAATAACTTCTGAGATTATTTTTGATTGTGTGACATCTGATGTTGCATATATTTGTTCTGCTGAGGTCAGCTAGAAAGAGGCCGTAATCAAAAAAAAAAATGACACAAAAACGGTTAAGTATAGTGACACATACTTCTGCTTCAATTCAATTTAGAAAGGAGGTCCAGGTCATTCCCAGATGGATTACAAAGCCTACAGACTGCTCCACTCAGTTTCTCTGACATGGGAGCAAGCTTTTATTAAGCGCTGGAATAGGACTCAGATGCATGCTTCACCGTTGTATGATGCTTCATCATTTCAAATGGGATGTTTTAAAGTTGGAATGTTATATTCAAAGACTAGATATCTGGATGTGTAACATATGTAAGCAAGTCTCTATTCTCATAGCTTGGACGGAATCAGTCTTGTCTGTTACCAAAATGCATCCTATCCTGTGGGCAAGTGTACTCTCCAGGGCAAACTAGAACTACTGTATGTCCATTTCATATATAAATAGCTATGAGTTAAAATTCCTGTTTAACCAGCATGGTATGAATGTCACAGCATTTGCAAAAAAAAGAAGTTACTAAATAAAAACAGTTGAGCATAAGACACATTTCTTGCAATGCACAGGATGGTGTGCTTAGTGTATGTTACCCCAATAAAATAATAAAAGAAAGGAATAAGAAAGTTCAAATTAAGATGGCACATTGGCATGAAATGGATCCATGATGATAAAAACACTTACATGCACCTATTTACAGTATCAAAGTAAAACGCATACTGTACTGTAGAGTGGGAATGTGTGTACAGGTGAGACACAAATATTTTCAATTTAATACCCAAACAGCAAGATTACTGCTTGGAAATAGGCCTTTGGAATGGCACATTTGATCTCTCAGTGCCCGACCTCATTTAATAATGAAGTTTGCATACAAATGATACAGCAGTTACCCGCCAAGCATAAAAAATAACTTGCTACTTCAAATCTTAGATTAGATTGCTGCCATGGAACCCAGACAACTTTCCCTTGAAACGCAGCCTTCATTTGTGGTGGTTCGACACAGACTATGGCAGAGGCTTGTGAAATGGATGCTGAGTATGGGAAGGGTCCCAGCAGACAGGTAGGAATGTCCTTAAACAGACTGTTTGTAACCAGGACTGCAGCTACTGACGTCACCATACTGAATCAAACATCCAGGGTAAGAGCCGGCACAGTATATGAGCATTGAGGACACCTGAGTGAGGCAGCAGAGTATACCATCTTCCAAAAGAGGCACAGTACCGTTTACACCTTAAATGCAGGATTGCCAGTAGCTAGTTGTGATATTTATGTTGTGATGCAGACCCTTGTCCATGATATGGGGTCATCAGAACTCACCTAAGCCAACAGCAGCTAGATTACAATGATTTGTAATCACTATGGACCTGGTGTAGAACTCAACATGAACCTAGAGGGGAAAGGCCCTCTTAAGAGACTGCCAGCACATGGACCCTACCAAACTCCTATCGTTTAAGCCTCATTCTATTAAACTACTGTGTCTGAAATAACATCCTTTCTAGTTCTTCATCTGCTGCATAATCTCTCTATGTGGAATTGACTATATTTATCCCACCGGAGGTGAGAAGCAGGGTACATACATTGCCTCCTCCTGGAGAATGCTTCAGGTTATCCTTCGATCCACACTTTGACTGAATGTGGCTGAAGTCCAACTTCCTGCTTAAAACCTGAATCTAGAAAGATATAGAAATATATATTTCTTTAATTTTATATATATATATATATTGACTGGTATATATATATAGTCTAAAAGGGAGTTTCTAGGTCTATTATGCTCACCTCCCCTATAGATTGATGGTCAGGCCAGATTATGACGGAGTTTCGTAAATGGAACATGAATTCAGTGGACACGCCTCTCGACACAGACTAAGAGCAGAACATGTAGGGTGTATTGATCAAGCATTTAGGGCAACACAACGTCTAGCACATACTAGCGCACTCCTGCCGTGTAAAGCACACACCTTAAAAGAATGGAAGGAAAATCTCTGCGAACGTACAGTAAATTTAGTAAAAAAAAACCAGCAGACTGTAACAAGATAGTAACCACCCCGAAGTGTAGTTACAGTAAAGTTCAACTGCAGTCCACTACACTCTTCTGCTGTTTGCACCAATTTACTTCCCCTTCATTGCAGTTGATTCTCATATGGTCAATACATTGGACAAGGGGGGGGGGGGCCTGTTCTGGGTGCAGGGAGCAGGAGGTAAGGTGATGATGTGCCATCGGCCTCTGATAGAAAGGGTGCTATCAGAAGTTATTCACCTGCTGAAACACAAACTGCTGATGCTGTATTTGTATGATCGGTAAGGGATTAAATATATCATCTTTCCACATACGGGAGATAAAGTGCTATCCTTCCCCTTGCCTACACTACTCTCATCTAATGCATGGAGAGAGCAGAGTGCATGATTTTCCTGTCTCACAATTTTTCATCCAATTAGTGCTACTATACATTCTGGCCCTGGGGCATAAGTAGTTATCTTCTTAGGCTTTTCTAACATGCAGATGCAAAGAACTGCCTTGATTTGTTTTTTCTAATGTGTTGGTTTCTTGATAAATGATTGAATGTGTGCTCTGTTAAACATACAGCAGTTCTGAAATTTGCTGAAAACATCTAAAATTAGAATTAAATAGATATAATAACGGCACCATAAGACACAAGTATACAACACAAGGAACATATAAGGTTATACAGAAACCACTGGACAATTGCTGGGAACAACTATGGGTATAGTTCAACAAACAAAAACAAAGCCACAGATCAGTGATAAAAATCACATTTGCATTGCTTAAAATGAATAAGACAACACCTACGAAAGACAAAAAGCTTCTACACTAGAAAACAGCAACGGTAAGCTAGACCACAAAGAGGTACATAAGAACAAGAAAACAGGGTTAACCAAACACAAAACAAGACCACTAATATCAATGTAGAGGCTGTGGCAGGCTAAACAAAGGGAGGACAACCAGTCAGAAGACAGAACTGTTGTCTACAAAGTAATACAGAGAACTGTCGTCTACAAAGTAATACGGACAATAACTTAGCAGCCCCACTCCACCTGACAAGACAGCACTTACCACACCCTTTTCTCAACAATGTGAATTGCAATAGCACTGCACAGTGAAAAGACTCTCAAGTTAAGGGTTATGAATGTGAATTCTTCAACATTACAGCCCCTTCTATCTGATAAGACATGGCCTGAATTTCTTGAATTAGTTCCTGTAACAAAGAGGGGGAGCGGGTTTAGTCGGCCTACTTTACGGAGGCAGAAAAACACGAGCCATGTATAAAACGACTGCATACGAGATGCTGTTTTCTTCTTCTCATTTGTTTTATTGAATACTGCTGCTCGTGCACAAATTGCAGCACAAGTTAATGAACCCACACTCTGAGGCTGCAGTAATATATACTGGCCCTGGAGGAGGACACTTCAGTCCACTTTGCAGCTTTCTTCTAAAAACTAATTTATTACTTTGGCATATTTAGGGGAGGCCTGGAATCTGATGTGGGAAATCCCTTTGCATTACAGAAGCTAAAGTGTTAACAATTATGTGGTTCTATACATCTGGACAGAGAGATGTCACTGCACACCATATGATACGATTGACACTGGTTTATTACTTAAAAATAAAATCACTATGAGAACCAGTATTCCACTGTAACAGTACATTATCCTGCAAATGAACCAGGAAGTTAGGGATGTTTTGAAGCAGATCAAGAGCTGCATTTACTGGCGATATTACTAAAAGTAAATGTGTAGCTGGCATTGTGCACCACTGCAATCATGCATAAAGTGGACAATGGTAAACAGCCATAGACTGATTCAGTCACAAAGAATGAACTTCAGTCTGGGTTTAGAAACAGCTATTTTTTTTTTTTTATCAGTTGATCTGTGTTACCTGATGTTCAGCAGAAAATGCAGGCATGAAAGAATCTGGAAGATCTCAAATGAAATCCAAAGCAGCACACTAAACCAGCAGAACCATCCTCAAGCTGATTTTAAGAAACCAGCAGTGTATTGTCATGCCAGGTAGTAGCATACTGTATCCACAGACAAGGTAAAGCAGGCCTACGCTTCCCCAGTGCAGCTTTCCCTGAGTGCTAAATGAAAGGTACTTTCCTCTAATGAGATGTCTTACACCTAGAGTTGTACCAGGGATCATGCTTTAAGATTAAATGCATGTTTTCTCAAACATGTGCTTCCTTACAAAAGGCCGAGACAAATTTAACTTCCTTTTACCTAAAGTAGTAACTGATGTCATGTTTTAAATTTTAAATTCATGTTGGCTATAACATTCCTTTTTTGCTTCAAAACTGCACATTTGTGACCTATGTAGCTAATGGAATTTCAAAACAGCTAAGTGTTATGGAATTACTTTGTTAGCTACAATTACTTTATAAACATATTCCTCTGACGCTGACAACACAGTCAGACCAGCCACTGACTATGCTGCATCAAACTTTTCACTGTGATCACCATGTTGGTTGTTCCTTGGACCCTCATGATAACAAGCTGTTCTACTGTAGTTTCCCTCTAAGTGTGCCTGTGATGTGAAACGAGGAATATACCACTCAGGAAAAATATATGGAAATATCTTTGTCTAACAATAAATCTTGAACCAGATCATCTTCTAACTATTTCCTCACATCCTGTCATCCGTTGCGTGCAGATGGAGGATACATTTAGACAACTCCAGTCAGCCGTGGTGGAAAATTCCTTATTTCTGCTCTAAATAAACTGAAAAAGTGCTAGACGGTCATTACTTAACTCGGTCCCCAAGCTATGAACCTGATTGCTCACAGACAGCCTGTCATCCAACCCAGAACTGTGACCTGAGCTGCCCGTTTAGGCAGCACTATATTCCAGTCCATCTCTTACGCAACCGCAGAAGGACAGCATGGCTTACAGCAAGATAATCGGCGGTAAAGCAGCACTGTGTAGCATATTAGACTTGACGTGGAATATAACATTGGGTATTAAGGGGCAATCTTTACTTTGTAACAAATACTGCATTTCTGTATAATGCAGTATATGACATTGCCTGTCACACAGGCAAAGCAACTTCAATTTGAAATCTGCAGCGGTTTCGCCATCACTTTCCATTAGGCTGAGGATGACACTGGCCAGCCAGTCATATTCACGCTTCACTGCACCAGACAGCCTTCCCCTTTCAGAGCCAGACATGATTCCGAGGAGTCAGGGAGACAAATCCTCTGCAGGTTCTTTTCTGATTCAAGTCCCTGGCTAGACTCTGTGCTGGATTATAAAAATGTACTGCTTTACTATTAAAGCATTGCAAGGGTATCTTAAATGACATAAAAACCACAGCAAACCATTTCAATAATGTGCTGTAACACTGAATAGATATACCCACTAGATACTGTACATAACACACGATAAGTATCAATGCCACAAAAAAGTAGATCACTATGACCAGCATCCCATAACAAATTCCTGTGCATAGATCAAAACTGCTAATAAATGATGAAGAGTTTAACTAACTGAAGGCTTGGTCTAGTAGGGAAGTAATTTCCATCCAATCCCTTGTTCATGTTGTGTGATGAGCTTTAGGAGGTCTCAGTCCTGTTCCTACATCCCCAATGACATTGTTTCATAAGACAACAACAAAACCATGACTGGCTCTTTTTCAGGCAGCCTGTGAGTTAGATAATGAGCTAGAAAAGCATAACATCTCCTCCCCCATTTCAAGGCGGTTCTGTACCTTTAAGGCAAGCTGGTGGGGCAGCGACTGCTGATGCCTTTCTCTTTTCACACATTTCTTTCAGATCACAATTCAGCTTCACACTCCTAAAACACCTGTTACCAACAGGCAACAGCATATTCTGCACAGAGCAAACATCACAAGCCCAGTCACTTAAACAGAACCAGTCAAAGAGCGCTGTCTGGTATTACAATGCAGTTTGTAAAGCAGGCATTGACCTTCATTCTGTACCAGCTCATAAGGGAGTGAGTCTGTCGCAGTTGCTCATTGACTCACGGCTCCACACACAGGCTCTGCAATAAGCATTATACGATGCAACTACTTCTTATTTTACTGAACCTTTTAGTTTAAAAACCGTGTTAGAAAAAACAAAACAAAAACACACACACACACACAAATAAAATCCCCATGACTAACATACTAAGAACACAGAAACAGAATGATACAAAACACACAAAACCTCACACCACAGTGTATGATTCTTCTTCTTATTGTTCCAGATGATGGAACTCTCCTTACCTGCCCCCCCTTCGGCTGGTACTTGATGTTATCTGTGGAGCCGATCTTAGACTTGACGTTCTTGAGGTCAGGCAGGGGCTGGTTCAGAGGGCGCAGCTGTTTTGGGGTCGCGGGCGACTTGGGTGGGGTGCGGATGATGGCCACCTTCTTCTCCTGGCGTGCCAGGCTCATGGATCTGGGGGTGCCAGGTGTGCGGGGGGTCCTGGGGTAGCTGGGGGTGCCTGGGGTCCCAGGGGTGCGGCAGGAGTAGCTGGGTGGGGTGCAGGGTGTGATCGCTGTAGAGCCCGGGGTGATTGGAGTGCAGGTTCCACTCCGTGCCGATCTGGAGCGAGCATGATCAGTCCCTGTGGATAAAGCAAATCATGTTAACGGAGAGCCACTGTTTTGAGAGAACTCTCGTTCCTCTGTGAGGATTTCATACTGTCCCTGCAAATACATTATAAATCAATTATCTATGGAGTCTGATAGGGGTTTCATTCGTCTTCTCTCTTTAACCCAATTAAACAGTTTGACAGTGCGCCAATCAAATCCCAACCTTCCAGCCCACACTGGATTTATAGTTTTTGTTTTCTGTCTACCAAAGAAATAACATTCCCCGCAACAAAACTCTCAACCCGTGAAACAATGGTATTAATTTTGGAGTAATGTGTAATTCTGGCCCTTTTAAAACCCCAGTCTCGGTTGAATTCCCCTTGGACCTTAAAACACAGAGGAATGGTACTTTTGAAAAAATGCATGTTATCTTAAAAACTTACATCATTATTTTTCCATAAATAATCAAAATAATACTCTGCACTGACAGTATCAACTATCTCATCAACTACATACAGTATTAATCTTTTACGTGCAAACTTTCCTGTGACTGAACATTTCAGCACCACATATAATTTCTTACACTCGTGCTGAGAAATGAAAGGATGACATGCTCAAGGTGGAGGCAGTCCGCTAAGGAGGTTCTAGTGATGTGATGAGGATATGGCGTTGTAAGAAAGAAGTCCGCTAAGAAGGTTCTAGAGATGTGATGAGGATATGGAGGGGTAAGAAAGCAGTCCGCTAAGGAGGTTCTAGTGATGTGATGAGGATATGGAGTTGTAAGAAAGCAGTCCGCTAAGGAGGTTCTAGTGATGTGATGAGGATATGGAGTTGTAAGAAAGCAGTCCGCTAAGAAGGTTCTAGTGATGTGATGAGGATATGGAGTTGTAAGAAAGCAGTCTGCTAAGGAGGTTCTAGTGATGTGATGAGGATATGGAGGGGTAAGAAAGCAGTCTGCTAAGGAGGTTCTAGTGATGTGATGAGGATATGGAGTTGTAAGAAAGCAGTCTGCTAAGGAGGTTCTAGTGATGTGATGAGGATATGGAGTTGTAAGAAAGCAGTCTGCTAAGGAGGTTCTAGTGATGTGATGAGGATATGGAGTTGTAAGAAAGCAGTCTGCTAAGGAGGTTCTAGTGATGTGATGAGGATATGGAGGGGTAAGAAAGCAGTCCGCTAAGGAGGTTCTAGTGATGTGATGAGGATATGGAGTTGTAAGAAAGCAGTCCGCTAAGAAGGTTCTAGTGATGTGATGAGGATATGGAGGGGTAAGAAAGCAGTCTGCTAAGGAGGTTCTAGAGATGTGATGAGGATATGGAGGGGTAAGAAAGCAGTCTGCTAAGGAGGTTCTAGTGATGTGATGAGGATATGGAGTTGTAAGAAAGCAGTCTGCTAAGGAGGTTCTAGTGATGTGATGAGGATATGGAATTGTAAGAAAGCAGTCTGCTAAGGAGGTTCTAGTGATGTGATGAGGATATGGAATAGTAAGAAAGCAGTCTGCTAAGGAGGTTCTAGTGATGTGATGAGGATATGGAGTTGTAAGAAAGCAGTCTGCTAAGGAGGTTCTAGTGATGTGATGAGGATATGGAGTTGTAAGAAAGCAGTCTGCTAAGGAGGTTCTAGTGATGTGATGAGGATATGGAGTTGTAAGAAAGCAGTCTGCTAAGGAGGTTCTAGTGATGTGATGAGGATATGGAGTTGTAAGAAAGCAGTCTGCTAAGGAGGTTCTAGTGATGTGATGAGGATATGGAGGGGTAAGAAAGCAGTCCGCTAAGGAGGTTCTAGTGATGTGATGAGGATATGGAGTTGTAAGAAAGCAGTCCGCTAAGAAGGTTCTAGTGATGTGATGAGGATATGGAGGGGTAAGAAAGCAGTCTGCTAAGGAGGTTCTAGTGATGTGATGAGGATATGGAGTTGTAAGAAAGCAGTCTGCTAAGGAGGTTCTAGTGATGTGATGAGGATATGGAGGGGTAAGAAAGCAGTCTGCTAAGGAGGTTCTAGTGATGTGATGAGGATATGGAGGGGTAAGAAAGCAGTCCGCTAAGGAGGTTCTAGTGATGTGATGAGGATATGGAGGGGTAAGAAAGGAATCCAGCTACCTGCCACTCCGCTTCGACTAGCCCTCTGCTCAGCTCGTCCTTCAGATCGAATCGCTACACAGCGAGTAAAGGAAGAGGGAGATGCAGGGCAGGGAAGGCAGGGGAGAGAGAGGGAAACACAACCGTGAATAGAGGCTCTACTGGCTCTACCACGCCACAAGGAGCACTTGCCAGGGTAAGGAGTAAAGCATTTGTTTTGTAGTACTATTTTTATTTTATTTATTTTATTTATATTTCAACTTTCATACCACAGTATCTCAAAGGTGCTTTACATGTCGGTTGAAACAGAAAGAAGTCTGCAGTGTCAAGAAGCAGTAAAAATGATAAAATAACAATAAACAATAACAATATAAACAAAAAACAACAATAAAAATATAGCAATTGAAGAAAACAGGAAATTAATAAGAATTATAGATAAAACAATTACAAAAATAAGCAAATAAAACAGATCAAAATAATTATGTTTACAAGTCAGGTTAAAAGGCTAAACTGTAAAAGTAAGTCTTTAATCTTGACTTTAATCTTGTTACAGAAGATAATATACACTGCAACCTTATAATACTACTTAATCATTCTACATTTTAAAGCTTTAAATTATAATCTTGCTCATTTGTTGTGCCTGGGCAATTACTCTAGTGGTAAAGAAGCAATGTAGGCTTTATTCAGTGAGTTCAGGTGCCTACGTTCACTCCCATCACTTGGTGTTGTAGATGTTTGCCATGGAATTAAGGAATGCATCATGGCTTTATTATAAAAAGGAAATTTACTTGTGCAAAGTCTCTTCCAGCAAAGTCTCTCATGGGTGGAATGCAGAAGGGAACATTACATTTATAACGTTTAAAAATCTTTCATCTATTCAGTTTAAGAATAATCGTGAAAAACAGATGGTAACAGGTACACGCAAAGCTTGAAGCATGTACACATTTTGGAGTCATTTAAGCACCCAAACTACATAACTATCTGTGTGTGAAAATACATTCTGCTTGTATGGTTACATACAGTACGCGCACACATACACATATACACGCCCACGTGCACACACATACACACACACACACTAATAATGGGGGTAATCATTGAAACACATTCCTCAATTGTTTATTGTAAATTCTGTAACTTGAATTAGGACAAAAACTGTGCTAATACAATGACGCTTTGGAGTAAACAGCCTTGTGAATGTTCCACCAAGTGTTTTCATTACATTTCATACAACATTGTGGTATGTTTATTTTGTTTATTTATTTTAAATCTATTAATTCCACAAATAGATTTGACAATTTAAATGCTTTTTTTGGTTTGTTTTGTTTTTAATGATTTTATCCTCAAACACAAATTATACTGCAATTACATTGTAAATTCTGGTGCAATCAATAACGAATAGAATATTGTTTCCAAAATGTTTTGTCGTTAAATCAAAATCAAGGCAACATAATCAAGCCGCGCAGTGTTTGGTGGAAGCTCTGAGGACACACTCACATGTTGGGCGTCTCGGTGCAGTGGAGCCAGAGCTGGTGATGGAGGTGGAGCTCTCCTCGCGATCGGCAGCACCGGCTCGGCGCGAGGTCAGGATGGAGGAGGGTCTGGGCAGGGAAGAGCGCTTCTCAGGGCTCTGTGTGATGCCATCCTATCAGGGAATCAACCCACAAATCACAATTCTAGTAGCTGGTCCACGTGGGCGTGTGTGTGTGTGTGTGTGTGTGTGTGTGTGTGTGTGTGTGTGTGTGTGTGTGTGTGTGTGTGCGTGCGTGTGTGTGTAGCTACTCTGGTACAAAAGTGAGAAATTTTTTGTAACAAAAAAAACAAAATGCCTGTATAGCTCAAAGCATTACTGGTTCTACACTACAATACATCTGCTGTTAATATACAGCTCTGGCCAAATTGCAGGGTCAGCATGTTTCTCAATCTATTTATATGTCATTTTAGGGAAAAAAAGACCATAGAATGAATAAGGCTCTAAACAAAATGTACAGTACAGTATACAGATGACGGGGTATACAGTCACAAAAAAAAGTGTAATGGATGGATGATTAATGGACCTCAGATTGGCTCAGTTTTTAAGTTGAACTGAGAATGCCTTTTTGGACCTAATCATAAACTTCAAGCCTCAGCTGTCAGTTACAGAAAAATATTGAGATAGTAAGATAACATTCTCCTCACATCCACCTGCTGATCATATACTCTGAAATAAATGATGATCTCCATACACAATTCCCCATGTTCACGGTGAGCCACTGTAGAATCGCTTATTAAAGTTTACTACAGTATTTTTGCATGCCATTTCTGCAGTTTTCCCATGCTGTGAATTTACCAGAGTTTACCCTGGTTTTCCATGTTTATTCACATGCTTTACCATACCTCTCTGTACAATGCTTTCCTACGCTTTACCACCCTATGATTTATTACACGGTGCTATGCTCTTTTAGTGGGAAACTCTTTGGTGCTTGATGGAGCCCCCTTACCTGTACTGTATCATTTATATTGTAGTCCCTGGACCCTGCAGAAGAGGGCCGGACTGAGTAAAGCTCTGACTTAAGGCAAGCATTGTTCTCTGTGAACGAGCAAGCTGAGCTGGATCTCGGAGGAAAGAAAGCTGCTGCTGCTCGCTCTTTTGTGGTAGGGATCTTTGTTTGAGCAGAGGAGGATGAGTTCTTGTGATGAGAGAGAGGGGGGCATGATGGGGAGAAAGGGGGATACAAAATACATGTAAAAAACAAAACAAACAAAAATCAAATGTGATCAAAATCAACAAGCACAGCAAACAACACAAAAAAAAATATGTATATATACGGTCATGGAAAATAAATAATACAATAAATATAATATGAAGTCTTAAGAACGGGACACTTGAGACTATAGTGATGCAAATCTTTAACCCCTTAAGGACCAGGCATTTTCAGTTGACCCTTTCAGAAGCTAACAACAATTTATTATTAGCAAAAGCTATAAATGTGATAAACATACAGCATTTACACCTACTCCAGTTGCAAAACTCCTATTTAGTTTTTAAAAATACTGAATGAATGATTAACAATTAGCTGATATGTACAGTATACAAAAATAAATAAATAAATAAATAAATAAAAGAAACAGAATTAGATGAAAATGAACTTACAGCGATCTTCTCCCTGGATTGTCTTGCAGTACTGAGGGGCTGCCTGCCTTCGACAGCTGCGACCATTGCTGGAAAGAAGGCCTGGACAGTTAAAGGCTGGCATTTGTGGAAAGGCACAGAGAAGGCAGCAATGATCAGGGTAAATAATTACATATGAAATATCAAGTCTAATAAAGCAGCAGCTGAACATGAATATGAAAATTCACCCTCTAGAAAACTAGCGATTAACAAAAACCACAAACTATGGGATACTTACCTAATGTATATACTAGCGAGGGAGATGGTTCTCTCTCTTATGCTCTGTTACCTCTTCTTATAGCTATTATGCACTATTAAATGCTTTTTTTTAAGGTCCTGGATTTAAAGAAGTGTAGTTTGTGCTGCTTCTGCTCTGTGCCTAAGTGTTTATGGTTGAGCATGTGTGATGTTTATCAAAACTGTACCATGTTCTATTGCTATTGGAGGATGACAGTGTTTGGAATCCCAAAGAAAGTGAACAGCATTGTCATTTAATAAACCACAGTGTAAACTGTATAGATAAAGAGATTGCAGTTCAGTAAACGAACCCCAAATGATTAAAGCTAATAAAATACTGGGGCTACTGATGGCTATAAATACCGTCATCATTTAAATATTAAATTAGGACCACAACATATAAAAAATAGACTTTAGACTTTAGAGACTTTAGATGCTGGTAAGTCCACTTATTGGAATGATTTAAATGACAGTAGTATTTAAATTCACCACCATTTCTATCAGTATCTACCTTTAAACAAATGATGGACGTAACTTGATTTTATTTGCATTTGGGTCATGACCCAATAAAATACTAAGGTGTAATTTTCCACCAGCAATTGATTTCATAAACCAGACCATTACTGACCACCTGGTAAGTCTAAACTCTGTGATGACTTCAACAGAATGCCCTGCATGGGGGCAAAGGGATCCCAAATGCCCAGAAAAAGAGCAGAGCAGCTTTGAGCCTGGAATATCAGCCTGGGCCACACTGTATGTCAGTATATTGGTTAAACACACACTTGGCATTGCTGGGCCTATATGGAACTTTCATATGGATGAAAGTTTCTTACAAAATATCCTCAGTTTTAATACCTGCCAAACAGAGAATCCACAGAAAACCTATTTACGCAGGTGCTGTACAATATGCCCATGGTATGGTAAACCAGCTGATGGAATTATTTCTCATTTTGGCACCAATATACAATATGCCTGAACAGAAAGTCATCACTGCCAAATACAGCGAAGTATACGTGAATAATGCACCATGCCAACGTACCGCCATTGCATGAGCACATCTGTAGCTGATACAGTAAAAAGCATGTATGATCATGGCTGCTGCCAAAAAAGATGCAACTAAAACATAATAAAGAAAGGAGGATAACTCACAAATGGCATAAGCATTTAGAACTACAACAAAAAAGCAAAACAGCCCAGCAGTTTCTAAAAACAACAGCAACATCAACAGCGCACAAAAAAACCCAAAACAAATCAAATAAAATGAACAAATTCCACTCTAGCGATGATATACGAATGTCCATGTTTGCCAGCCACATTGCAGATCGTTTGGTTTTGAGTTTACAAAGTCACCTGTCGGTTTCCGTTTAGTAGAGGAATGATGGTGAGCTGGTCTAGGGTACCTGACCGCTGGTTTTAATGGGATTTTCCGGGAAGGAGACCATGTCTGAATGTCAGATTTTTTAGTAAGTTCAGCCTTCTTAAACATTGCTATAAGAAGGAGAGACAAAGTCAGATAGGAAAAGTAAAGCACTGACAAAGAAAGGCTTAAACATGATGCAGGTAACCCCCTTACAAGCTTAGGAAAGCAGTTTAATTTCCAATATTAAAAACGTAATTATTACACATGCTTCTACTGTGCATTTATTAATTTAGGTTGTATTTACTGTGTGGTAAAGTGTGGATATTGTCATTTAAATACCATTTGACATGCCTAGCTTAATCAACAGTTTCTCACTAGTCAACAGCTGCAGCTTAATCTTCCCTATCAACACAAAGCAGTCAGAAGTCACTTTTGCAGTCTGCTTTCTAGGTTCCATCTGGGGACTTCAAGGAGGACCAATGGGGCTTTGCGCATCACATCTCATTTACAAACATTTTGTAAATGTGATGTGATGGTGCAAGAGCTAAGCCTGCATTGGCTTTCCAAAGCTCTTTCAAATCTTTATGAATACAAGGATATCAGAATACCAATATGATAATCACATGCTAATCATTGCACATAAGCTTATATATATATATATATATATATATATAGTCCAGCAGCAAGGGGGTTGCCGATACCATTTATAAAAAAAAGTACAGCGATTGATGAAAGTTTACCTTTTTTTTTACAAATTACATATTATATTGTATTTACCATTTACCAAATACATTGTATAATGGCAGTAATAAACCACCATACAAAAAAGAAGTATTCATGTCTAGGGTAGGAACCTTTTTTCTTCTTCATGTCATCCCTCGGGACCATACTGGGCTCCTTTTTGGCCGCTTTCCTTTCAGGGGTGGACACTCTGCCTTTCCCCCTGCTCAGTGCCTTGTCCTTCGCGTGTTTTTCCACAGAGGGCCTTCTAATTTTAGGGCTCTCAGTTTTGGGGAGAGGTTCGATCTTTTCGGTCATGATGCTCCTGTCATCATCTGCAGTTCAGAATGAGCAAAACACAAAGCCATGAGCTTTGAGTGGCACAAGAACTCTTTGGGCAGGGGGCTTTACACAAGGTATGGTAAACCCAGTTACAAGTACATGGTCTAGATACAGAAAGATATTCTTAATTATACTAAGGTTATCTGGTATCAGGTACTGTAGTAGCATCTTATCTGATTTAAAAACTGTACCTCCACCCACCCCAATATCAGGTTCTCTTATCTTACACATACTTACACACATTATACAGAGATGGCTACATACTCACTATATACATGGCTACCTCTGTTTGAACACTCCCTGCATTAAGGCTGCAATGCTATGCACCCCTTAAAAACACTCCCTTAAAAATTGTGCAATGCAATACTTCCAAGGTAAATCTGTCATTATACAGCAGTTGATTTTAAAAACATACACAAAGACAATGATTTAAGAGTGTATTGTACATGTCAAACCCTATCCTAGTACTAAAAGGCAAAAGTTTAAAACCACACCTTGAGCATCCTGCCAAGCGCTGTCCGTATCCAAGATGGAGTCATCGATGGTTGTTTCATCCTTGTACTCATCATAAGTCTCTGTTCTATATCCGGATACAGGGACTTCCTTCTCTGGAGAGGAGGGAGCTACAGGAAGCTCCTCCAGACTTGCAGCCTGAATCTCTTCTTCTTCAGCCACCTCAGCTTGCCCATCTTCATCTTCAGTGGCATCCTGCAAGACCTCTCCCTCAGCTGGGTCTGAGAATCTCACACTATGGCAGGAGTCATCACCCTCCTCAATAGTTTGGACCACTGTAATGAAATCATCTTCCACGGTGACAACCGATTCTATAGCCACCTTGGTTTCAAGGGCTTGATCAGCATCCACATCCTCTGTAGATTCCTGCATTACAGGGGCGATTTCTTTGATTTCCTCCAGAACCTCTTTTGGTTCTTCACCCACTTCTACAATATCTTCTATAACACCTTCTTCTTCTTCTTTCTGTTCCACAGCTTCCAGGGCCTGAGCTTCCAAAGTCACTGGAGCAGGTTCAACAGCCAGCACAGGCTCAAGAGGAGCTTCCTCAGGCCTCTCTTTATCTGGCCTCTCAGGTTCAACAGCCAGCACAACAGGCTCAAGAGGAGCTTCCTCAGGCCTCTCTTTATCTGGCCTCTCAGGTTCAACAGCCAGCACAGGCTCAAGAGGAGCTTTCTCTGGCCTCTCTTCATCTGGCCTCTCAGGTTCAACAGCCAGCATAGGCTCCAGAGGAGCTTCCTCTGGCCTCTCTTCATCTGGTCTCTCTTCCTTTGGCCTTTCTTCCTCAGCTATCTTAGCTGTTGGGGGCATTTCCTCAACTGTCTGCTTTGACTCTGCAGCTTCATGCACCTCTATTGTTACCTCTACAGATGGTACCTGCTTCACAGGTTTAGGCTTCGCACCTCCTTCCTCACTGGAGCCGAGGACACCCATGAGCTGATAGGCGTCCTCTGCATCCACTTCTTCATAGGCCTCCTGGTGCACCAAGTCTGGCTTGTCTTTCATTTTATCTTTTGTTTCTAACAGTTCTCGCCCTTCAACTGAACTCAGAGGTGTACCCTCGAGCTGTGGTTCTTTTTCTGAATCTGTGTCTGATTTTGGTTCTTTTTCAGAAGCAGAATCTGGTTGAAGTTCTTTTTCAGAATCACCCTCTGCTTTTAGTTCTTTTTTCAAATCAGCCTTCACATCTGTCTTTTCCTCTGCTGAATGTTCAGGCTTCATACCATCAGGGGAGACCTCCTCTAAAGGTTTAGCTTTGGGTTGAGGCTCAGGGATGGCCTCTTGACTTGTCTTGTCTGGCTGCACTTCATCAGTACCTTTCTTAACCTCCTCTTGCTGGTCAGTTTTCAAGGACTCTGAGGCTTTGTGTTCACTTGGAATCTCTTGCTCTTCAACCTCAGGAACAGTCTGCCTTTTGACATCAGGAACTACTTTAGGCTTAGCTGGGAGAGCTAGTTCGCTTTCCTTTTTGTCTTCATTCCCTGAAACACCAGCCTGTGTATCTGTCTCTGCTTTACTGCTTTCTTTACTAACCCCTTCCGTGGTTATACTTTCCTTGATTTCAGAGGAGTTGTCATGTTGATCAAATGATTCTACTTTAGTATAATCTTTTTTCACTTCTTTGTCCTCTGTTGTTTCTTCCTTTCTAGTTTCTTCTGCTTTGGGTTCTTCCATGAGAACTTCCTTCTCAACAGGCTCTGCCTGAGTATCCACAGACTCAGTTGCTTTCATAACTTCTTCCTTGTACTCCTCTAAAACTGGCGTTGTGAAGATTTGGAGAGGTGAGCCCAGTGGGCTGTGCAAATCAGCAGGTGAGGGCATAGGACCAGTGTAATTGAAAACACAGTAGCCAATCTCTTCTTGGCTCTCACTTCTAGCTGCCTTCTGACTCATGTCCACTATAGAAAGCTGAGCCAAGGTGTCTCCCATCAGGGCTGGGATATCAGCAGGGACCGACTTTCTTCTAATCAGCTCAGTATCTGTGCTCTCAGAAGTCAGTCTGGATCTGGCTCCTGCCAAATCTAGCATCTCTGGCAAATCGGGTGCCATCACACTGCCATTTTTGTAATAATCCTTCATTTGGAACTGGGACTCTAAGGGCGGTTTTCTTTCACCAGTGGGTAGGAATGAAGGGGAGTCTGCATCTGTGGTTTCCAGAATTACAGGAGGGAAAACTGGCTTCTTCTCTACAGCAGGTGTGGTAACTGGTAGGTTGTCTGTTGGCTCATCTAGACTACCACTGGTAAAGGATAGAATATCTGAAGCCAGAGGTGAAAAGGTCCTTGGTGATTCCAAGGAAGCCATGGGTATGTTCAGTGAGTAGCTTCTCTGTTCCAACGACAACCTGCCTACACTCAAACGACCTTCATCCTTCTTCTTCTCCAGCATTGGCAAGGTTTTCAACTCGTCCTCCACAGGGCTTTTCAGGATGTCTGGTTTGTCCACTGCTGGTTTCACGTCTTGAGTTTGGGCCAGTGTGCTATAGCTTATCTCCTGGACTGAGGCAGTATCACCAGCAATTTGGAACGTCTCCATCAATCCACTTGCATCAGATTCATCAATCACACCCTGAAAATATTCAGAGGCTTTCTCTCTTGCATTGCTCAACTCGTAATAGCCTTCCCCTTGCTGTGCATCAGCCTTTGCCTCTTCCTCTTTCAAGGCAGATGTCTCAAAATAGGCTGACATTCCTGATTTATCCTTTTCTGCGCTTTTTAAATGTAGATCCAAAGCACTGGAAGGTTCAATTTTGTCATGCAAGGCTGGTTGACTCTTAGCCTCAGTTATCTCCTTCTCCTGGATGGTTGCTTGGGTTTCTTCTTTCTCTGCAGGCTCCTGCTTTGCTTTAACCCCTTTCCCTATCTGGTCTGTTGGTAAAACTTCAGTGTGGGCTTCCTCCTTTAATTTGCTCTCTGGTGCACCTCCAAAAGAAGTTTGGGGCTGTTTGACATCTTTATCCTTCTTGTCTTCACAAGGTTCAGAGGGTTTGATACTAGAGACTCCCTGTTTCTCTGGTTCTTCCTTTGGATACAAAACCGGTTTGCTTTCACTTTCTACTGCAGTTTTTGACTTAACCTCTTCCCTGTCCTCTTTCTTCTCTTGTGTTTTAACAGAAGAATGTTCTTCTTTACTAGAAGCTGCCTCTTGTGAGATAATGACCGCTTCCTTTTTCACACTAAGGTCTACAGCCTGTAATGCATCTGGTTTGACATCTATGTCTTGTTTGGTAATTTCTGCTTTGTCTAAACTGCCCGTACCAGACTTTATCAAACTAATCAGTGGCTCAGGGATCAACTCTTGAAGCTTGTCTTTTGTAGTCTGGCTATCTGCAGCCTGTGGTTTTGGACTGCTTGGTACATCCACGTCTCCTGGAAGTTTGTCAGCTGGGGTGTCTTTGGTTTGGGAAACATCAGTGAGGTTTACTTTCTGGTCCTCTAGATACGTTTTATCTGAATTCTCTGCAGTATTTGTTGGAATCTCACTAGAATCTTCTATAATGTCAGTGTGTTTATCTAATTCTTTAGACAATGGTTTTGTGTCATCTTCAGAAATGATTTTTCCTTCTGCTGGAGAAGCAGTGGCCCCCAATGGACCTGATTCAGCTTTGGGTGGCTCAGTCACAGCAGGTGTCTCTATACCTTTCAAAGGGAGGGTTTCTGAATCCTTGGACTGAGGAGCTGGAGCATGGTCTTCCTTGTTGTCCTCCTCTGAAAGTGAAGCTGTCTGGGCTTCATTTTTACGCTGCACATTAGATTTCTCCTCTGACCCCTCAGCTTCCTTGAGGTCCGAGCCGAGGGTAGGGGCTTGACCGCTGACTGCCCCCCCTTGGCTGTTTGTGTCCATCTTCAGGGCTGCAAGCAAATCTAAAGTAGTCTGGTTGTTCTGTTTTTGCAAGCAACACATTACAAACAGGCAAAGCTCTCCAAAAATGCATGTCTTCATACCACACAATGCACTAGGTGTTTTGAGAATGGTCAACAAGAGCATGAAGGTACAAGAAAAATGGAAATGAAAAAACGACCTGGATGTCACTATGGTAACATGCAGAGGCACAATGCAGATGGGAATCAAAAAGGAAATGCCTCAGAAATAATGCGGGAAGTCCAACCCTTTTCTTTTTTTCTCTGTCAAAATCATGTCCTTGTCATTGTCTTTATGGTGTGCTTATTTCTTGGATCATGGTAACCTTGATCTTGCTTTTGAAGATGAGGACATAACACTGTACTTGTTATTTCTGATCATGTGATGTACTTAAGACATCATTTAACAGTATATGTTTGTAATGAACCTTTTCAAGTTTTAAAGCTTGATTAAACATAGTCAATTAATATTTCGAGGGTGCTTTGAGTGTAAATCAATACATGGCATCACCCCAACAAAATTGATGACAGGCAAAATATTACTAAACATTAAAGGACACTTAAGTGAAGTCTAATTTCAACTTTTATATTTACACTTGAGTTACAGGACCCGTTTAAAGTGTTAATAAACAAATGAAAACACAATCAAAAACAGTTGTGTACATGTGACAGGAAAAAGTAAAGCCAGAATCTCAAAGGGTAAGGTCATAACACCATTACTATAATTGCCTAAAATAGGTCTGTACGGATATATACTGCAACTTTAAAAGACATTAATTGCTATGCAGTTATGCAAGAAGGTACTTTAGACAGATAAAGTACATATGCAATTGCAACTGCAATAAGACACATAATAAACTAGAAACTACATTGTAAATGCACAACTTGTGACAAACTCATTTATGTCTCGAGAGAACGCGCCCCGATCTCTTCATGATTTGCACAGATAAATTTTTGCGAATTTTATTAAGCTATCTTTGAAATTACATGTCCATGGTTTTGGCAAATTTGTATATATATATATATATATATATATATATATATATATATATATATATATATATATATATAGACACACACACACACACACACACACACACACACACACACACAGGAAAAACAGGAATTGGTTTGAAAATGAAAAAGGATGGAATGTCAGCACCAAGACAGAAGAAATAAAATAAACATTTTGAAACAGCAACTAACATCTCTTTATCTAATCTGTTACCTAGAAAGCAGGTGAATCAACAAATTTATCAGCAATGCAGCTGGCAAACACACACTAAGCAATGGGGTTTAAAAACTGATGAGACACGTTGACCCAGCGCTAGCATTAGCATGCTGCATCATGGCTTCAGCAGCTCAACACTTGGCAGCGATAGCAAATGGTACAATGTTGCCCATTAAACCAGCAATAACCAAAAAAGAAAATACACACAAAAAAATAAACAAAACCATACCCCCTAAGCATACTCACGCATCACATTTAAATTGCCACAAGCAGAAATACTGACAAGCTCACGAAACTTACAAGCTCTGAACGCTGAAAGTAGCTTTTTTTTTTTTTTTTTTTTTAACCCTTTCTACAATTATTATTTTAAAACATGCACACTGTCTGGAGGACACACCTTCCTGAGGGGTTTTCCCCTCCCCTGCCTCGTCGCCTCTCCCGTTGGGTGCCGCTGCCTGCACGTGAGCTTCACTAGCTGCCTTAGCCTCGGCCTGTGAACAGGGCTGAGCCTGGGCCTCGCTTTTTAGCTTTGCCTGCTCTAAGTGCTCAATAGCATCGGGCCCATGCTCAGCTGCTGCGGCTGATTGTTTTTCCTCGTCGGCAGCCGAAGGACTCTCTACAGTTTCTTCTACTTTAAGAGGGGGAAGAAGTGGACACATCAAGACTAAGGACAACACAGAATTGGGTTACAGCATGGGTAAAATATGCATGTTAAGCAGACTTTGGCATTGAGCACTGAAGTTTATGTACCTTTATCCTTTTTATAAACTCAGTGTATAGTTCTTGACAAATAAGCACATGTGTTTCACACTGTAATGGAAAGGGTAGCCATAAAAGCACTTGCACTCTCAAATTGTATCTTTCTCTGTGCATTATTGTTGGAAATTAATGGTATTTCTGTAAAGTCTGTTTGAAAATTGTATGTTTCTTTTTTTCAGGTGCTGTGTAAAATGGCAGAGATTTTAAAGCCATCGTACATGTTTCTACAATGTACAGTATGTATGTGTACTGTGTATAGCTTTTTCTGACTGTGAAACAGTATACAAAATAATATTTAGATTGTTACTGGATCAAAAGATAGAGATGAATGAATATTTACATCAATTAAAACATATGACTAGATGCTGTAGATATATTGCTGGTAGAGAGGCAGATATAGGTAAGCAGGTACAGAAGATCTACAGATAGATCAAATGAAATATTATACATGTATAATGATATATTATATATATATATATATATATATATATATATATATATATATATATATATATATATATATATACTGTAGAGAGAGATATATTGGCTGCTTACACAGCCTTTTGCTAAAAATGTAAATATGCAATGTTAGATACAGAGTCTTACATCTGATTTCTGCTACAATTTTTGTTTACATTTTTTTTAAACCTTCCAGTACGGAACCACATTTTCTAAGAGCAGAAAGTCTTCCTGTGATCTACAGCTGCTGGAATTCAGAAGGTGTTTAACACATGGGTTGGTGAGCACTCACAGACTTGGTGTGTGTGTGTGGTGTGACAGTAACATCAGTAACATTTATGTTGTGGACAGATCTAACACAAGAGGCATAAGAAAGAGTGCATACAACTTGTGATTCATGCACTGCTTTTTTCCCAAATGGGCAAGTCCTTTCTGCCATGTTTAGATGCAAGTTATGAGCATGTTCAGTTATTGCATGTACATGTACACACATGTATTTAACGTTATGCATCAGTTGCATGAGCATGCATGGACACACATGCATCGATATGTATCAAAATGCATGTGTGCACATACAAACATGCATGCGCATAGGCCCACATGCATACAGTGTGTGCATGCGGATGTCTGAGAGCAGATCAACTGGGGACTGATAAAATATATATAATGTTTGCACGGAGTGTGTGTGTCTTCTGTACAGGTATGTACATGTCAGGCTGTTTAACATCTACTATATGTGTAAGCGTGTAAGCAATATATTCAAGGACTTGACCATCATATGAAAAAAAAACGAAAGTTATTGATAAACCATGCAAGACAAAGATGGAAAAACGGAAGACGTGAAGGAGAGGAAGTGAAAGAGACAGGGAGGGGGGGGGAGGAGTAGTAGCAAAAAACAAAAATGAGGAACCATGCGTGGTTCACCTTCAATCAGACTAAACAAGGCATCTTCCCCACTGGGGAGTGTGCAAGAGTGAGTCCACTCGGAGCTGAATAAGGGGTGATCATAGTACTCGTCATCTGAGTGGTGGGGATCATCGTCAGGCACAGAAACCGAGATGGAGGGGGCTAGGAACTTGCACCTCTCCCGAGAATTTTGGAACCTTCGGAGAGGGCCAGCCTTCTCCTTATCCCCTACAACTACAAACAGACACAGGAAGAGAACTGCAGGGAAAACTGAACAGAGAGAGACCGGCAAGACACACAGACAAGCTACCACAACAGAGAGAGACTGGCAAGACACACAGACACACAGACAAGCTACGACAACAGAGGGAGACTGGCAAGACACACAGACACAGACACACAGACAAGCTACAACAACAGAGAGAGACTGGCAAGACTCACAGACACACAGAAAAGCTACGACAACAGAGAGAGACTGGCAAGACACACAGACACAGACACACAGACAAGCTACCAGAAGTACACAGACAAACACACACACACTGCAATGGATGAAACCAGCCATGATTACCTATGATGGGGGCAGGAGATATGAACTCATAACGAGCAATATCAGTGACATCTCATTTGAAGTATTGTATATGAAAAAGCATGGCCACTAAAATGATATCTGCATGTTTTTTAAACAGCGTCCTTTGTTCAGGGTTTTCGATCAGCTCTGTGTATGCTTGCTATCCAGACACTACCATGATTGTAATTACCTTCCGTTTACAGTACCTCTCTGACTGACGGTATAATGTACATCATAAACAGGTAAGGGCACTTTAAAACCCAGACACATGCCACTTCTGTGTTATTTTCTCTTTACATACATCAAGTGACAAGCTCCTTAAGGGACGGGTAATAGACAGAGAGCTTGCTGCTCCTCTTGGTATCATGATAGGCTGCAAGGGGAAACAGCTTATTAATATTGAGAGGGCCAAATGTTTTAATGGCTAGAGGCAGAACTGCTTCTTAAAATTTAATTAATTAAAATAATAAGGATTACTGTTTCAATGCAGGGTCTTCAAACCAAAACATGCATCCCACCACCTTTATTTTTTTTTTCTCACTGGGATCCAGAAGTGGGAAGATGCCACTATTGCTGGAATTTTAAGAGAACTCAGTAAACTGGTGGAAAGTCCTTGGTTTTCCACAACTACGGACAAATTGCCTGCAAAACTATAAAAGGCACTTCGGGGCTCTTGTGGCTGTTCCGATTAGCTTTTTGGGCATTGGGTAATTTTCACACCTGGTTTGATCTCAGTCTGGACACCATTTGCTGAGATTTCTAGGGCACTCAAGGCAGATGGTGAGTAATTATCAATTATTTTCCCCTAACCAGCTGAATCATTTATCACCTTGGCCAAGAAAATCTGCATCTTTCACAGATGCTGACTTTGCATGGCTGGCTTCATTCACTTGCTGGTTGTGGAGGACATGTGATCACTAAGCACCAAACATAATGAGTTCCAGTCAACAGACGAAAACCACAACTTGAGGAAAACATATAATAAAACAAGCAAACAACAAAAACAAAAACGAGCAAAAAAATACTTGAAAACTCAAACGTCTCCACATAAAGGGAGCTATTGAGGCCAAGAGGCTAGGGACACCCAGGTCATGACATCATGCAGATGCTATGTTCAGCCCAAACCCCATGAGCACTAATTGAGCAGCCCATGGGAAGAAGGAGAAACATGGCATCAGATACTGGCAAAATGAAAATGAAAACTTCCAGATACTTAAACAATAAAAAATGAGCCTCTGAAAGGATGTGAAGGAGGAGGAGGAGGAGGAGGAGGAGGAGGAGGAGGAGGAGGAGGAGGAAGAGGAGTGATATTAGGTCTGCAATTTGTGAAAATGATACATTTGTTGTCTTGGCCTCAGTTATGTCTTGCTCATGTTACCTTTGGGCTCAACTTTTCCCAGGACCATCACTCTTGGCTAAACCCCAAGCCCATTCTAATAACTTCCCATGGACACTGTGTCATCTACAGAGAGGGTTAGCAACCTGAGGAAGCACAAACGGCAGCGACAGAACCTTTTGATTGAGGAACGCTAGCCACTCGGACTAGCAAACCTCTTTGAGAGCCTGGCTGGGCTGAGCTGAGCATTATAGCAGGCTACGGAGGACAGCTTCAGGTTTCAGCACCCCCTCGATGCCTATAAGAGGCTCTGTTTCACAGCACACGAGAGAGAAAGTGAACACTACCCTGTGAGCTCCTACCTTGCTCCAGAGGTCCGATCTGTCCTGAGGCAGGAGATGGGGGAGGGGAGGGTGGTAGATTGGAGTCTTCAACTGAGTGGAAAAAAAGATTAGATTTTTTAAAACATGTGCAAGCTACCCCACACTGCGCTGTGGAGGAAATCATGTATTATCTTACCTGAGGGCAGCCTTTTCACTGTGTCCTTGTGCTGCAACTCTGTGTCTTGCTCTCCCTTCAGGACCGCGACTGCTTCAGCTGTCACCTCTTGAACTATTCTTGCTGACACTTGCTCTGTAGGACAGAGAACATAAGCAGATGAAAGGTTATGAAGAAAATCAAGTATATTTCCAAGTAGCAGGTTCCAGAACCTTGTTCTAGGCTAAATAGATTCAGTTCAGTTGTTTTTTACACAGGTACATGGGCAGTCCAGTTCTGGCAGTCTAGACAAGCCATTTCTTCCGAGCTTGATGATGGCAGTGCCAGTCAGGCTGCAAACAAGCTTTTAGTGGCACCCCAAAATAGACATTTGTCTGGCTTAGCAAAATAAACAAATACATAAATAAATAAATAATCCAAGGAACAAAAAATGTAAGGAAAGTTCAAGAAAATCATAGTTTTGTTCAATGAAGAATCAGCATACTTAACACAAGTTCACTCATAATAATAATTTTTACATAGTGCCTTTCATAGTGGCCCACCATCACAAAGTGCTTTACAAGATACAAGACTAGGGTGTGTGAACTATGCATCAGCTGTAGAGTTACTTATAACAACATCTCACCTGAAAGACAGAGCACAAGGAGGTTAAGTGACTTGCTCAGGGTCACACAGTGAGTCAGTAGCTGAGCTGGGATTTGAACCTGGGACCTGCTGATTACAAGCTTTTTTTCCTTTAACCACTGGACCACACAGCCTCAGTAGTCAGTAACTACTGTACTATTAAATATTAAAAAAGTGTTTAAAGTTTAGAATTGAGCCGTATGTTCTATGTACAGGATGACATCTGCACACAGGATAAGATGGACTGGAAGCCGTGATATGATCTGTAGCAGTGATGACTTGCTTTAATATACGTGATTTAAAATGAAGGAAAACGCATCCAGGTGTTTGGAGCTCCTCTGAATGTGAAGATCATGAGCTAAACATGGCTATAGAACTCAGCTTAACAATATCAAGTATATTCAACAAAACTACAATAATGCACACATTCTGTGCGCAAGTAATAATGAAGTAGGCTAATGGATTTATAAAATGACAAAACCTGTTCTGCAATGCTTCAAACATTCTTCTATCTATAAAACTTGATTAAAGAAGCTGTTGGCAGTAGAATCTCCAAACACTTAGATAACAACAACAAAAAAAAACCCCTTTTAATTAACAACATTTTTTGCTATACGGTCTAGCTGCAAGGTTTAGTTGTATGGTATTGCTATATCCTGTGTGGCAGAATTCTAGTGAAAAGAGCCATAACCTTGTTAAGCCTTAAAAAAACACATTTATCTTTTACTTCTATACCAGTGATGGTGCAAATCCCTGTTTTAAGATTACATCAATAGAATTCCAGAAAGTTCTTTCGGTGCAGTGTAAACCTATAAAGCTGAGATTAATCTGAAGGGCTTTACTAATGCCATGAAAAGTTGCATTGTATTAACCCCTCAGCTTCCAACCATTTTTGACATGTATGTCAAGGACCAATCAACAGCACCATGTCAATAAAACATCCTACACCTACTGTATTAAGTTTTGTAATAATAATAATAATAATAATAATAATAATAATAATAATAATAATATGATGATGATGATGATGGTAAAAGTTACAAGTTTAATATGATATGGTATGGGGCACACTAGAGGTATGTACTAATGCTGGACAATTAAAGGGATGTGGTTTCAATGCTTTAAAATAAAACAAAAATGCACAAATAAAATCAATTCATATATTAAATACATCAATATTAAATACATCATATATTAAATACATCATGATTAACCTTTATTTGTATGTCGTATTCTTTATTTATTCAGGTCTCCGTACAATCGATTTACAAACCAGACTGGATATTTTTAAGGCCATTTTATGAACTGGTCCATGTTAATAAATTGAGAGTATGTCAGCAAAGAAACGCTTACCAAATATGCATTTGTAGGAGGCATTAGCAAACAAACCCTCACGGAAACCCGTAGCTTCCTAGAGACAAGTTCAGCACATGATGAGATTTTTTACTTTATAGAGGTATTGAGTGGCGACGATAATGTGACGTCACGTAGATACAGCGCCCTTCAAAAACAAGAGCTAGAGTCGGCTCATCGCAAAATTCAGAGAAACTTGAAATTAATCAGAAAGGCTCTCTTGCCAATGTTAAATTTCAAGGCAGCATTACCTTCAAGATGATTTCTAAGTGTCTCTGCCTCGATTTATCATTCCCGTTTTGGTTTATTTGGCTACAGAAAGGCAGCCCAGCAGCTGCCTGACAGTGGGAAGTCCATTGCCACTGCATACAGTTAACAGAGAGCCAAGTCTGCATTGGATGTGCACTGACTACCAAACAAGGCGTTGTTGAGAGCCAATCCAGGAAATTCACAAGCTCGTACAGTTGAGTTAAATGCATCATTTTAATAGCAAGACTACAGTTTACAGAAAAATTACATTTCCAACAGTATTGCTCTGAGGACGATGACGACAGCAGAGCATAACATATTTCACAAGACTTTTTGGTTGATGAAGAAAATACTGCGTGTGCATAGGCAGACTGACTGACGCCTATACTGACAAAGAGACAGACAGGCAAAAAAAACAGTATACAGACAAAAAAATCAACTAGAATATTGTGGAATAGTGAAAAAAATCAATATTGTAATAGAATAAATGCACCTATTTCCATGAGCTGTTCTGTAAACTACACCCACGCTCCCTTGAAATGCATTCCTCCAGCAAGGCTAGTCAAGAAACAAACACGACAATATAACTGATCAAACCTCTGAAATGGGAGCCTCTGAGACGACGGAGAACACGGTGGCCCTTTATCCCTGCAATGCAGCAGTTAAACTGCCGCTAAAACAAATCACCCCTTTGACAGAAAATGAAACTGGCTTGCTCGGTGTGGACGATGGGTGTATCTGCAGATTCTGAAGGAAGTCAATGCATTGCAATGCACAAAAGTCTCTCCATCAGGCGTGCTCAGATGCTTGAGCTCAGACAATAGATGGCTAAATAACCCCCTGGTACACACAGGCGCACACACGCTCTGTGCTGGCTGGCTGAGCAGAACCCTGTGCCAAGAATCCTCAGTGTGTGAGCTGAGCTGTTGCTGTGGCAACGCTGAGCCTGGGCCCGTATTAACCCTGCGGGCTCCGGCACCCTCTGAGTGATGCCGGTATTTGCATAGCACTTTGTTGTTTCACTGTATCCATTTTAATATAGTACAGCTGTGGTCATCTATTATTTGAAGATATTTGTATTTTTTAATGATATAGGAATGGTACAGCACCTATTGGAGCGAGAAGAAAATGCTATCAGCAGCAGTGATTTCACCTTGAACAAATACAGTATAGATGGCACCCAGATAAATAATAAAGGATTTCTGAGACAAATGTTCAATGTATGAATGGCTGGCCACCAATTATTGGTTGTGACCCAGCTTCAGTCTACAAGCTGTCTCTTTTCGTAACAGTGGCATTACACTGGAAGCAATTCAGAAAATGTCTTGGGCGAGGTGACATGTATGTACTGTATTAGGTTGAAAACAGCAAGAGCTAACACAATAATGCATAAACAGATAAATACTTTTACTTTCGGACGTGGGCAACCCCGAAGGAGCCTTATACGGTTCCGCGGGGTGGTGTGGAGTTGTTGGGGGTGTGTTGGGTGGTGGTCGGGGACTGCCACGTTCCTTTCCTTCAACTTGTGTCCAGTGTGGTTGAACATGACGCTGGTGCACAGGCACCAGTGCTCACACAAGGTGCTGTGCCCCTCCGGCGTTTGTTCGCTTTTCGGCCATGGTCGGACGGGAGTTCCCTTGGCGGTAAGGATGTGACTCCCGCTCGTAGCGGGGTGACTTTTGCGCGTGGGCCCCGGCTGACCGAGTCTTTTGGGGCCGTGACTCCAGTGGCTGGAATTTTACATACTCGTACTTCTGCCCCTCACTAAGGTGCCGCCCCTCAAAAAGATGACCTTTGCCATGTTCACGAGATCTTGGTAAGGGAAGTCCCTAGTTGGTTTGATGCCATCTAATGTCGGGAGGCTGAATCACAGACCGAAAACCCTTTGACTCTTCACATATCCCACCCCTCAGAGTGGAGCCGAAGGAACACTCGGAAACCTCTAACCCTTCCCTTTTCCCCTCCCTCCCGGGAAAAAAAATCAGCATTTTGATGTAACTTACCCGCACGATACCTTATTTGAAAGGCGAAGGGTTGGAGCGCCAGGTACCACCGCGTAATCCTAGCGTTTGAATCCTTCATCGTGTCTAACCACTTTAAAGAAGCGTGATCTGTGATGAGTACAAAGGGTCGTCCCAGAAGATAGTATTTTAAAGATTCCACTGCCCATTTCACTGCCAGGCATTCTTTCTCCACTACCGAATACCTCTGTTCTCTGGGCAGTAACTTCCGACTGATGTATAGTATCGGGTGTTCTATACCATCTCTCTCCTGGGACAGAACCGCCCCCAGACCAGTCTGCGATGCATCTGTCTGCAGGACGAACTCTCGGCTGAAATCCGGGCTTATTAATGCTGGGGCCTGACTCAAATTAGTTTTAATAGATTCAAAGGCTGTCTGACACTCTGCACTCCACTTAATTTTATTTGGAGCGTTCTTTTTAGTGAGATCAGTGAGAGGGGCGGCTATAGTGGAAAAGTGTGGAATAAAGCGGCGGTAATAACCAGCCAACCCTAACAGTGATCTCACCTGGGTTTTCGTGGTAGGTACCGGTGAATCCAACAAAGCCTGGACTTTTGAAACCAACGGTTTCACTCTACCCTTACCCATTATGAAACCTAAATATTTAGTTTCTTCTTTTCCAATAGCGCACTTTGCCATGTTCGCTGTGAGCCCCGCCCTCCTCAGAGACTGTAAGACGGCTTCTAATCTAGTCAAATGTTCTCTCCAGGAAGAACTATAAATGACTACATCATCGATATACGCAGCTGCATACTCTCGATGAGGTTGTAAAACCCTGTCCATTAGTCTCTGAAAAGTAGCAGGCGCTCCATGAAGTCCGAACGGCATAGTACAAAATTGAAAAAGACCCTCTGGGGTTGAAAATGCCGTTTTCTCACGAGAGGCTTTCGTTAATGGAATTTGCCAATATCCTTTCGTCAGATCCAGAGTTGAAATAAACCGAGCTTGCCCCAGTTTGTCTAAGAGTTCATCTACTCGAGGCATGGGATATGCATCAAACTTGGAGATAGCATTCACCCTCCTAAAATCGATACATAATCGTAGTGACCCATCTGGCTTGTCTATTGGTACTATTGGGCTACACCACTCACTTCGGGAAGGTTCAATTACCCCAAGTTTCAACATACACTCCACCTCCCTTCGAACAGAATCTCTCCGACTCTCTGGAATGCGATACGGTCTCTGTCTAACTCTTAGACCTGGCGGAGTGATAATAGCATGTTCGATCAAATGCGTTCTTCCAGGCACGTTAGAAAACACATCACTGAACATTTTAATTAGATTGCTTACCTCTTCACGCTGATCAGGAGTTAATTGTTCCCCCATCGGGACCTCAATTGCTGACTCTGACTCAATTGAGGGTCCAAAATCCTCTCCCTCCTGTACAGGAGATATAAAATGGACTTCCCGTTCTTTCCACGGTTTCAGGAGATTAACATGATAAATTTGACTTTCTTTCCGACGCCCAGGCTGTCGGATCTCATAATTGACTTTACCAATTGCTCGAATAACCTGAAAGGGACCCTGCCATTTAGCAAACAACTTAGATTCCGATGAGGGCAACAATAACAACACTTTATCTCCAGGTCGAAAGTTCCTAATTCTTGCATTTTTATTGTAGCTTTGTTGCTGCTTCTGCTGTGCCGCTTTGAGATTGTCATGTGCCAATCGACCGACTAATTCTAAGCGATCGCGTAACTGCAACACGTATTTTACTACATTTTTAGACTCCTTTGACTGTTCTTCCCAGCCTTCTCTTATGAGATCCAAGATACCCCGCGGCTGCCGACCGTACAAGAGCTCAAACGGGGAAAACCCCGTTGAGGATTGTGGTACCTCGCGAACTGCAAAGAGCAAGTAGGGAAGCAGTTTAGCCCAATTGCGTTTTTCTTGATCTACAAAGCGGCGCAACATATTTTTCAAAGTCTGATTAAATCGTTCAACAAGCCCATCCGTTTGTGGATGAAAAACTGAGGTTCTAATTGAACGAATTTTCAATAATTTATATAGTTGCTGAATACAGTCTGACATAAAATTAGTGCCCTGATCAGTGAGAATTTCTTTCGGGATTCCCACCCTAGAGAATATTTTTACCAATTCATTCGCTACAGCTATTGCATTCATAGAGCGTAAGGGAACAGCTTCTGGATATCTCGTTGCGTAGTCCACTACTACTAAAATATACCGATATCCTGACTCTGTTCCCTCCAGAGGGCCTACTAAATCTACACCAATCCTTTCAAACGGAACCCCAATAATTGGAAGTGGAACCAGAGGTGCGGGGCGAACTGACTTAGGGGCAGCTAATTGACATTCAGGACACTCCGATACATACTTCCGCACCAGACCATAAACCCCAGGCCAAAAAAACCGGGCCAGAATTCGTTCCTGAGTCTTTTCAGTTCCCAAATGACCTGAAAATGGAATGTCATGCGCCAATCTCATGATTTCTGACTGAAAAGGCCTAGGAACCAATAACTGTTTTACGAGCTGTCCCGTCCCGGGAGCCCGGGTTATTCTATATAATAAGTGCCCAGATACAGAAAAATGCGGAAATACCACCGGTTGTCCTTCCTGCATATCCTTCCCCTCGATATATCTAACCCGTTTCCAAGCATACTGTAACGTGGGATCATTTTGTTGTTCATATCCCAAGTCAATATCTCGGTCCCAATGGTTAGGTACACAGAGAGGAGTGTCTTTTATTACATGACCTTCCACCTCAGTAACCTCGCAGCCCCGGTTACACTGAATACCTACTCCCTTTCCTTGCCGTTTCAACGATTGGTTTACTTTTGTGTCAGACCCCTCCCCTTGTCGTCTCAGAGTTCCCTCATATTTTTCCACCCGACGCTCTCTTTTTGTTTTTCTTGGGCGGATTTTAGGGTTAAACAGGTCGGATTGCAACGGAAAAATCTCGCCAATTGTTTTCTCCTGTTGCTTTAATTGTCCCCTGGTAGAAACTAAGACCATTTCCCGACCTAAAATACGATCAAAAAACGGCCAGTCTCTTCCCAGGAGAACAGGGTATGGTAAACATTGCGCTACAGCCACTTTAACGCAAGCTGAATAATCACCTACAATAAGTCTAACTTTAGTGGTGGGATAAACCCGAGTTTCTCCATGAATACAGGAGATAGCCACTTTACCCTGTGGCTCCCAGGCTACCCCATCCAAGAGAGCTTGCCGAATCAATGTTTGTGCACACCCAGAGTCCGCAAATGCGTAAGTACTCTTTCCCCCGACCTGTACTCTTAACTGATAAGGGCCCTCCCGACATTCCCCAGTGTTCCTACCTGTTACTGCTGACCAGGATCTTGTCGCCAGGTCCACCTTTCTTACTGGACAATTCCTGGCAATGTGTCCAGGCTCATTACATTGGTAGCACACTTGGTTAGGAGGCATCAACGGAGTTAATCTGTCCTGCGAGTCCGCGACCGGCAGGTTAGGGGGATTCTCTCTCGCCCAGGATGGGGCTAACCTTGACCTCCATGGTCTGAAGGTCCGGTTACCCCCTCTGGGCTTCATTGGTTGGTTGGTCCGAGTTAGTTTAGGGGCAGGAGTGGGGTCTGACCCGGCACCTTCGTTTGCGTCTTCGTAGGCCTCCGCCAGGAGGAGGGCATCCTCGAGAGTGGTAGGTCTATTCCTCTTAATCCACTCTCGATTCCCTGGCGGTAGTATAGACGCAAACTGTTCTATAACTATTTTCTGCACCAGTTCTTGGGGTGTATGTTCTTCTGGCCGCAGCCACCGGGTGCACTGATCTAAAAGATATTGTCCCGCAACCCGGGGCCGCATCCCCTTGGACAGCTGGTATTCCCGAAAACGGCGCCGGTATGTTTCCTCCGTGATCCCGAGGCGTGAGAGAATGGCTTCTTTAACTTTAACATAGTCCCCTGCATTCGTGGCCGTCAGGGCTCGATACGCTGCCTGAGCTTCCCCTGTCAGGCAGGGTGCCAATTTCATGGCCCAGTGTTCCCTAGGCCACTCTGCAGCCTCTGCCACTCTCTCAAACGTAATCAAGAAAGCCTCGGGATCATCTTCCGAAGTCATCTTCTGAAGAATAGGCTGAGCTGCAAACATCCGGGCAACCGCTCTCTCTGATGTTGATATTGATAGTTTTTCTACCAGCTGTCCCAAGAACTGGGCGAGCTGTTCCAGGTGCCGTGTCTCTCTCTCCTCTCGCTTCTCCTCCTGCTCCCTAAACATTGTCAAAACTGTAGCTGGATCCATTTTCACTTCTGACACCACGTGTGAGGCGAGAGTGTATTAAATGGAATGTCCAGACAGTAATTTATGTGTACAGAAATAAAATAATTTATTTTTATTTTCTATACACAACAAAAGGATTAAATAACAAACAAAAAAACAAAATGGTGTGAGGGAAGGAGTGCAGGGGTGAAATCCAAAACAAACTGATGACTCGTCTTTAATTTGTCTTCGTGGTGACCATACATAACAAAAAAAAGACAAAAGAAATGTTAGTATTTCAAAAAAAACCCGCTGCACAAAACCAGTCTCTCCCTTCACCCGTGACTCCTCCTACTTTTTCTTTCGGACCAACCCCGAACACAGTAGTACGTTCCCTTTAGTATGTAATGTCCCGCCTCTGTAGTCAGTGGAACACCAATCCCCAACCGACACGTGTCCTTTATCCTTCACTTGACTCCAGTGGCTGGAATTTACATACTCGTACTTCCGCCCCTCACCAAGGTGCCGCCCCTCAAAAGATGACTTTTGCCATGGTCACGAGATCTTGGTAAGGGAAGTCCCGAGTTGGTTTGATGCCACCTACTGTCGGGAGGCTGAATCACAGACCGAAACCCCTTTGACTCATCACAGTCACACTAACCCTAGACCTAATAGAAAGGTAATAGAGCTGAAGTAAATATAATCTATGTAAATTGAAGCCCACTTCTGCAGGCTAGAACCTGGCATTTTATTTGTTCCTTTCTTCTTTTTTTCACATAAATAGCAATACTGCCAATGTAATGCTTCAGCTAACATTGGCGCTAAAGAGTGCCTTTAAAATGCTAACAAAGTGCCTCTCTTAAAGACCTGAAATGGGCAATTGTGGTTATATCCACCCGGTAAAGAAAATGACACAACACTGGCGAAGAAAGGCACTTCCGTGATTCAGTATTCACCCCCCTTGGATGTTTTCACAGTTTGTTGTGTTACAACCTGAAATCTTGATGCATTTAAATGGGATTTTTTTCCCTTTGATTTACACAACCTACTCAACACTTTCAATGTGTGAAAAAATGTGGGGGTGAAAAAACAAATCAATTAAAAATAAAAACCTGAAAAGTCTTCATTAGATAAGTATTCACCCCCTTTGCTATGACACACCTAAATAAGCTCTGGTGCAACCAATTGCCTTCAGAATTCACACAGTAAGTTAAATGGAGTCCATCTGTGTGCAATTAAGGTGGTTTCACATGATTTCAGATTAAATACACCTGTCTCTGTAAGGTCCCACAGTTGGGTAGTGCATTTCAAAGCAAAAATACTACCATGAAGACCAAGGAGCTTTCAAAACAACTCTGGGATGAAGTTGTGGAAAGGCACAGATCAGGGGAAGGGTATAAAAAGATTTCAAAGGCATTGAATATCCCTTGGAGCACAGTCAAGTCGATCATTAAGAAGTGGAAGGTATACGGCACCACCCAGAATCTGCTTACAGCAGGCCATCCTCCCAAACTGAGCAGCCTGGGTAAGAAGGGCATTGCTCAGAGAAGCCTCCAAGAGGCCAATGACAACTCTGAAAGACCTACAGTGTTCCACGGCTGAGATGGGAGAAACTGTCCATGTGTCAACAATAGCTGAGGTACTCCACAAATCTGGCAAGAAGGAAGCCATATCTGGAAAAACCCATGTAAAATCCTGCTTGGAATTTGCAAAAAGGCACGTGGGAGACTGAAAAGATGTGGCAAAAGATTTTGTGGTCCGATGAAACAAAAATTGAACTATTTGGCCTAAATGCAAAGGGTTATGTTTGGCACAAACCCACCACAGGACATCTCCCAGGTAACACCATCCCTACTGTGAAGAAGGGTGGTGGCAGCATCATGCTATGGGGATGCTTGTCAGGGTAGAGAGCAAAATGGATGGAGCTAAATACAGGCAAATCCTTGAGGAAAACCTGCTTCAGTCTGCAAAAGACCTAAGAATGGACACCTTTCAGCAGGACAATGACCCCAAGCACACAGCCTAAACAAGAAAGTGAATGTCCTAGAGCGGACCAATCAAAGCCCGGACTTGAAACCGATTGAGAATCTGTGGCAAGACTTGAAGATCGCTGTGCCCCAACGATCCCCATCCAACTTGACAGAGCTTGAACAATTTTGCCAAGAAGAATGGGCGAATATTGTACGATCCAGATGTGTAAACCTGATAGAGACTTACCCAAAAAAACTCACAGCTGTAATTGCTGCCAAAGGTGTCAGTGCTGCCAAAAGTATTGACTCAGGGGGGTGAATACTTATGTAACCAAGACATTTCATTTTTCATTAACTGTTGTTTCACAATAAAAATTCTCTTGCCTCTCTGTTGAGTTGGTTATGTAAATCAAAGAAAAAAAAAATCCCATTTAAATGCATCAAGATTTCATGTTGTAACACAACAAACTGTGAAAACACCCAAAGGGGGTTAATAGTTACTATAGACTCTATACCAAACAAATCCCTCTAAAGCCAAATATCAAGACTTAATGGGAATAAGTAAAGCGTTTCGGATGAACGTTTTGGTTAAAAGGCTTGCAAGTGTTAGGGTCTGACGTGTCTTAACTATGTGTACAACTATGGCATGTTGGAACCAAAGAACAGCTGACACAATCTGAATTGAATCTGCTAAAATGGGGAGAATTAAAATACTTAATCGGAGGTAAAAGGTCAAGACTTTTGAATTCTGCTTTATTGCTAAAGACCGATCAAGAAGCTATTCTAGCTATTCCTATTCCAGCTCTTCACTCCTCATTGCTTTAGTGGGACCATAAACTCAGATCATTGATCGGTTTGCTTAGAGGGCTATTGTGTGGTGCTAGAGAAAATATCCAATCATTTTAATTATGCCGGCCTCTCTTGACACAGACTGGGATTGCAAGACATTTTTTAATCTAAAAACAAAAAGCTATATATATCTCTATGCTTGCGGCTAGCAAGTGGGTTTACCACAAATCAATACCAGAATATTTGCAGAAATAGAACAAAGGCTTTGAGTAAGATGTATGGATTTCATAGACTTTTAAAGACACAAAATATTTAAAAGATGTGTCCAAATTGATCACGAGCCACGCCTGCAAGCTGGTAGTATGACCATTCTCTTAATAATATCCTATAAATCCCTTCAAAGCGCAGCTGGAATGCTTAGCTGGAGTCTTCTTTTCCACAGCTGCGTTCAAGACAAAGAACCATTACCCAATGAGCAATTCTTCATTACAGTAGAAATCTGAATTACGTTTTGGAGAAATCATCATTTTCTCAGTTGAAGAGCACTGAAAATTGTTAATTAACCAATCAAGCCACCAGGTTACTATTGCACCTCCCCCCTCCAATTCTAATAAGCTTCTGTGTGCCTCTACATTTTTGTCTGGGTAAATTGTAGATCAACTACACCACCTGTATCTATTTAATAATTTATTCAATGGCAGACAGAATACTGCTCAGGTCTTTATCTAGACATGTTATTGCAGCTAGATTTAATTCATTACATGTAAACTCAACTGACAGATTACAGCTAGTCTGAGGTTCTGAAAAGATAAAAAGTATTTCTCATGTGGGAAAAGCCATCCCTTGATTTTTTGGAAGATTTATACTGCAAGGTAGAGTCCTATGTTTATGTAAAGGACATACATAAACAAAACGTTGCATGACTATCCCAACAAACAGTGCTAGGAAGCTCCAAAGGTATTTACCTGCTGTGACTGTGCCCCCTGACGCCAGGTCTCCATTGAAGCCGTTCTCTTTGGTGGCAGGGTAGGAGGCTGCAGCTGGCGCCCCCCCTGCCGGGCAGTCCCTGTAGGAGGAGTAGCCGTTCTCGCTGGGGGCTGCTGCGGGTGGCTGCTCCTTGTACTCGGGAGGGGTGTGGGGGTGGACAGAGGCTTCGCTGCGAGTCCCTGGCGCTGCCCACTGTGGCGTGCTTTCCTCTGGATGTCTGCTGTCTGCCATTACGATACCGTGGGATTGGGCTTGGTCACGCTCCTGGCTGGAAACAGAGGGGAGAATAGAGAAGCCCATTGGTTTCATTTTAATGTTCCACCACCCTTTCATAAGTGAAATATTGCCAATAGCAGGGTAAAAATGTTTCGGACACATACTAAATATATTTTTTATTTAAAATGTTTTTTTTTTTTTTCTATTGCTTTATATATATGTCTGTCCCCATATAAAGAGTAGATGATGATGTCACCATGCATGAAAGAGTTAACATGATTTAAACAATGTTCAGGGATTCAGCAAGTAATAGTTCTTTAGTGTAATAAGCCACCAGACTAGCACTTCATAAATATACTGTAACTCTGAAAAGTTATATACTGTAACTCCTACAGACCACCCTAGTGCCAACAAATCTCAATATAGAGTAACACTGTGTTTACAAAGGCCAGGCAGTCCCCGGTCAGACAGCTGGTCTATAGTAACAGATATACCACGGTAACCGGTGCAAACAGGGGAACAAGTTTTAATTAAGGGGGTTTGCTGCATAAAGCTGCATATAACAAAGTACTAATCATTATTCACAATGCCTTTAATTATACCCACAGTAATGCAGAATGTTGGTGTAGCTAGCTCTTGGAACCATTAATTATATTCCTCTTTGAAATGCAAGCTCTTGTACTAGAGGTGATTCACAGAAATTGGGATGTCATGCTTATATATAGCTTGAGGTGCATTCAAGAGAGCCGCTATTTAAGAGGCATTAATGCCACAATTCCACTTCCAAAACCTCCTACTTTGTCAGGGTAAAACACTGTTACGAGACCTTGCAAAAGGGAAACAGAAACGATCATTTCAGACAAGTCACTGAAACCCAGCGCACAGGGTAACATATAGCCTCGTATTGTAAGTCTTAAGAGATTCGTCTTCTGAGTTTCACTTTCTGTTACACAGACCACCACTGAGGCTGTTAGAACTTCTACTTGCAATAGAATAACTTAATATTAAAATCAAACCACAATAATGATGGGTATGTTGATAAAAAATCTCCCAGAATACACCACAGCCTTTAATTTTCTTAATTAGGTACACCCTATCGAATTATGCACAGAAAAAATCATAATCATGCAAAAAGATGCTGTATCTCTGTACAAGTAACTCATACTGGATATCAAAATACTAGCTCTAAAAAAAAAAAGCTAAGTAGAAAACAATGTTTTTTTTTTTTTTTAACATTGTCTTTCTAAATTCCAATATTGAAATAAAGGAACACCAGCTCTTTCAGTTTGTCTTCCGAAAGAGAACGGCTCCAATCGGACAGGACAAGATTACACGGCAAGTTGTTGCGCTCAGCATCATGTATTTGTTCCTGCATTTATGCATCTGAAGGATAATGTTTTCAAATTAGGAAGAAGGTCAGCTGTCGATGACCAAAACAAGTCAATGTCAATTCCCCCTGGCGGCAGAGCGCTCTGGATTGCATTGAGCTGACACCTTCACAGTGCAACGCAATCTTTCACTCTCTCTGTTGCTGATAAATAAAGTTGCAACGTGGGATCTTTGTCATGGCATTTTCTGGCAAAATCGATCAATGTTCCCTTTTTTTCCCATTTTGATGATTCATTGAATTACTCTAATCTCCACCTCCCCTTTATGCTATTAATGAAACATATCAGTGTTGCTTCCATTAGCTGACTAAAGCTGCTATACTGTAAATTAATTCACTAGAAACCACGCTTTCAATAACCAGTTTTAACTGCTAAATTAACTCACCCTGAGCCACCAGAAGAAAAAAAACAGGAAAAAAACCTCACTCAAATGAATCCACTGCCCTTTAGTAAAGCTCAGGAGGAAATTAGACAAATTGAGCTTATGAAAAAAAAAACAATGAGATCACAGGATAGAGCCTTAGTTGCTCTATCCTGAATTACATTTGAGATTTTTCAGACGCTTATCAGTTAAGCAGTACCGTCAAAACGTAAGTTACAGTTAAAGATAACTACAGGAACACTGGACTGCTGATTACAGAGATTTCCATTTTACATTCTTTGAAACGTGTTATGAAAGCGCTGACACTGTACAAGTACCTCCAAGTTCTGAAATCTGCTATTCTCCTGCTCTATTTTCATCACAGGCTGGCAAAGTCTACTGGGTGATTTGGGCGCTTTTCTTGGCTTCACTTCTCTGAAAAAAAACCTGTGCTCTATCAGCATCCCAGTGCTTCTGTATAGAGATAAGTGGTTACACCAAACAATGACGTCACTGCTTTGTGATGCTGCATCATTCTGCTCACAGCAGCATGTCACAGTCAGATCAAGCAATGACGTCACTGCTTTGTGATGCTGCATCATTCTGCTCACAGCAGCATGTCACAGTCAGATGAAGCAACGACATCACTGCTTTGTGATGCTGCATCATTCTGCTCACAGCAGCATGTCACAGTCAGATCAAGCAATGACGTCACTGCTTTGTGATGCTGCATCATTCTGCTCACAGCAGCATGTCACAGTCAGATGAAGCAACGACATCACTGCTTTGTGATGATGCATCATTCTGCTCACAGCAGCATGTCACAGTCAGATCAAGCAATGATGTCACTGTATTGTTATGATTCTGTTCTATTCATTGCAACGTAGTGTTGTGACAGAAACCCAAGAGCAAGGGTTAAATGAGTACTGGAATGAAGGTAACAGAGAGTTGTGGAGTTCTTATTACATTATTCTGTGGTTCTGCCATCTACCCACGACACAGAGAAGAAAAATGACCAATGCACATGTGCATCTTTCCAGCTCGTATCCTGGTACCCGGCCCACTCCTTGAAAAGAAGTGGCATGGAACCTGAGACATCATTGTGTACTATAACTATGTCCGATGAAGATTCTCAGCTCATGCACGCACCATGATACAAGAATGTATTGATGTTTACTCCCAATGCTTCATTACTCATGCATTTCAAAATGCAATGTGTGATTAGGAGCACAGACATACACACAGATAAGATCTTAAAGTATTGATTTTTTTCTCAAATAATATGCAAAAATATATATATTAACAGTACTTCGATAGAGTACCGTGGGATGGTGCATGGTTACATTAATGATGGCACTAGTCAAAAAGTTTGTCTACTTCACTTAATTTTCTCCAAGTTTATATTTTAATTGAGAATTGTGAAGTTCATGACGGTGCATTGTTTTCAAGCAACAGCAGATTCTCATATACTGAGATACTATACAGACTGTATACAGTATTTACTCATAAATATATGTGACGGAAAGATGAGTTATGGTGATGAATCTTCCTCCCGACCTGTGAGGGCGCTAAAGAACAAGAGGAGAAGTATCTGGAAGGGCTGGCCCGACAGTTCGTTTCCGGGTCAGGGAAGTGGGTCAGCCTGGAAAGAAGCGCGACTCTGTTGTAAGACTGTATTGCTTTGAAAGGTAAACGAGAGGCAGCTGCAAGTAATAAGGCAGCTGCAACCGTTTATCTCGATATCATGCGGGGCCAGGGTAACGCTGATCTTTTCCTTCGTTTGGGTAACGTGAGGAGAGAAGGACTGAGAGACGAGCTGTCAGAGTGTATTATGTGTTATGTGTTGTCTTTGTTTATAATTGTCTGTCTTTTTCGCACCACTAGACAGTTAACACACACCTCCGGAGCTGGCGCCACGTAAAGCACTATCCGGAGCACCACTGCACAGAGCACTTGCATGTTTGAATATCACCCAGGACTGGTGACCGTGCCTTTGTTTGTGTGTGAGACTGTACTGTGTTCGCCATCCCCGCGCTTTACACATTGTTGTGTACTGCCGGGGATTTATTATTTGACGGTCGCCAGACCTGGAAACAGCACAAATAAACACTTGTTCACTGAATCACTGTTGTCTGTTCATCACTCCTGCATCGCATCACCGCTACACCTGTTCCCCTTACCAACCACTTTGCCACAATATAATATAGATCCTCTTCTACTACTACTGTAAATAAAAACTGTACAACAGGCAAGTAGCTATTTAGCACCACCTATTGATCATTAATCACACTCATGACAGGTCTTTGGACAGATACTTGAAAAGCCTCTGAGATGTTAAGGACCCTGCTCTGTTACCTAAAGCTCAGGGGCAACGGCAATGGAAAGGAGCACTATATAAATACACACCACTTTACAACTAAAGAAACCGCACACTTACCACCATTCCACACACATTACATCCATCGACGTACAAGAGCACGAGAAGCAGGGACTGAACTTAAGACCTCTTGCACCAAAAACAAGGATATTACTGCTAGGATTAAAAAGAACATTTATATTTATTAAGCTCAGCAAAGACTGAAAAAATCATGTATGTAACTCATACTAAATATCTAACCCCCATACTAACATATGTATGTACACTATATGTATGCATGTATACATATATAACTTATAAAACTTAACTTTGAGAAAAAATGTATATATTTAGTACTAATTTATATTTTTATTTAAAATACATTTGTGCATCAATTGTATATTTTACTGGAAACTAAATCACAATCTTCGACAACAAGGTACTTTGAGGAAAGTGGAACAGATGAGGGAGAGAGAAGGAATGTAAGAAGGAATTTAATAACATTTCTTTTCCTTTAACCTTACCGTTTTTTCATGTATGCAGCTGTTCTGTTTATTTTCTGTAGTTTCCTCAGTATTTTTATATGTTGTTCTTCAATTTTCCATGTGCTTTCTTTTCTTTCCAGACATGATGATAATGTTACATCTTCTGTCTAAGCCCTGCCCATATTTCTGATGCATGATGGTTTCTATTGTGACTGACAAGGCATCATATATCAGAAACATCAGCCTAAGCATCCCTGGACAACTGTACTAACAGGCAGAGTTGTGATGCACTGTCGTTATGGCAGGGGTGGGGAATCCTGGTCCTGGAGGGCCAGGTGTCTCCTCTGGCTTTTTTTGAGCTTTACCCCAAATTATTTAATTGGACCAATTATTACCAATTATTGGTCTAATTAAGTAATTTAGAGCCCAGTTGGAACAAAAACCAGGAAAGTCACCAGCCCACCAGGAACATGAGTTCCCCACCCCTGCGTTACGGATCTCAAATACAATGAATGCAGACAAGCTCGGCTCTTTGCGTTGTGGTTAAGACACTCGCTTGTGGTGTGCGGGATCGCGGGTTCGCAATTCTCTGATTCTTTGCTGAAAAGCTGCACTGCGTCTGGTGTCTGCCTCTACTGCACCGTATATAAATTGAAAAGCTTCAGGCTTTTTTTTTTTTTTTTTTTTGCAAGTACTGAATTTTTCACATGGAAAGAAAATGACTTTAGTTCTGGTAGGCATCATTTTGAGGAGAACACTGTGCTAGCAGCAGGAAGGTCTGCAGGACTGGCAGTTTCTAATCAGAGCCTGACAGAGAAGGTGATGGTGGCGCTGATGCACCGTTGGAGACCTGTTTGTCCCTGCAGGCTGATTTGTGCCTCATCTGTGCTTTATCCCAATCATTCAGGGAAAATCCAATCTCAGACAGAGCTGGATAATCCTGTGTCTTAGAGAGACAAGCCTTGGGGCCAGTGGTTTGTTGCAATGCACATAGACACGCTTTACTGGACTGTAGCAGAGAAACTAGAAACTAGAGAAAGTTAGGAAGTTATGAAACAGCATTCTTATACTCAGAGAGAAAACAGCTGGTTTGAAAGGGATTTCAGTTTTTTAAAATTTACACTTAAGCTTATTTCAATATGCCCTAATGTTTAGAAGACAAGAAATATCTGCACAAGCGGCGAGCAGTAAAACGTCTCAGGTAGCAATCCGCATCAGATAAATGGTATGAACAAACTCTGTGTGGATAAAATCCCAGCATGTAGCTCTTACATCACGCTTTCACACATAATACAGACTCAAAGTCATTTCAAATGCTGGAAATCAGATGGCGAAATCCATAAATTAGGACCAGATTGAAACTTTTTTTTTTTTTTGTTCTTGTGGCAAAGTGCCCGCCCCTGTGTATATTTTGTGTTATCTATTATGTGTTAATGTTGGTGTATAGTCATCGGTACAAGGGATATAAAACGGGTCAGTGTAACATGGGTGTTTAAAATGTATATTTGTATTTAGGCATGAGGATTACACAGAACTTCACGTGCAAGTAAAAAGTAATAATATGTGAGCACGGGGAATTGCACTTTATTAATTCAAGTGTAGTTGTACCACGACTCAAACTGAATGATTGATTAGCAGTCGAGTCTCGGTACAGCTGAATAAAAGCAGCATGTTTTCACTCACTCAGGGTTGTGTGTTCGGTGAATGAAGAACGGGATTGGAGACGGAGGTAATAATAATAATAAGAATAACAATAATAATAATTGTTAAATCAGCTCACCGTGTTTGTCTGTATAGTCCGTTTTGTTTGTCTCTTTTGTTTTGGTGAATGTGCCGTGTCCTGTATTTTTGTTTGTTACAACCTTTTTATTTTTTGTTATTAAATGCTGAGCGAAACCATTCGCTCAGCTCCACCAAACTCCACTTCTCTTGTTGTTTATTTTCTGGCTCTGGTCTGACGCCACCCACTCTGGCCGTCTTTGTGACAGTTCTCCATTATGCTTAATAAGCATCTCCTCCCCTCATATTCTCCGCTCAAAGTATTCATTGACATGAGACCTCCGAGCCTCTGCTAGCTCAGTTGCTACGGGGCTGCACTGATATATGTGCCCTCTGCATTAGCTGAGCTAGGGGGAATGCATAGTGAACACTCCACTCCATACCAATCAGGGGGAGGGCTAGCCTATCGAAGTGACTACCAGGGTAGAGAGTTCCACACGGGTCACTTGAACCCCTCTGCATTCCTTTTTTGTGCAATTAGTTTTCTGAATCCTTGAGCAGCTTAAACTATGTCAATTTTCATGGTTGCCCAACTGCAGTTCGCTGGAATGCCACCAGGGCTTTTCAGGGAATGAATCAAGTTTGCACAGCATATTGCATTAAGCTACATTGCTCCAGAAACACAGCAGACTTGGTCAGAGCAGAGCATTTATTATACTGCATGTTAACCAACAAATTACAGCTATAAACAGGTATGATTGTCATAGCATTTATATTTCAGGGATAGCTGTGATTGTCCAGATTGAGACCGCTAGAACTCAATTCACTTAGTGTCTAGTCAGTATAGCTAAAGATATTTCTACCACAAGATAGCATAGACCAGGTAAGAACCACAAACTCCAATGAACCTGGGCGGGATTTTAATTACAGCAGATAAACAGTTTCCAAAGACTTGGAGAGGCCTAGAAAGACATTAGGTATTAACAGTGACCTGGACAGACCCAGATCGTCAGGCTCAGCCGGGCATGCTGTGGTCTGCAAAAACATAATTCAGGTTTCTTATTATCTGTTAACAGGTTTGTCAGTTTCTGTGTTCTGTGGGCTGCGGGTGGAGAATAAGTGGCACAAGCATTCCTTAAATGAGGCTGTGCACATCATATAACTACCATGCAGTCTGGCACGATGTAGCACAATTAGTTTCTGCTTGGGAAAGATCCAGGGGTGGATGGGGAGGTTGTTTGTGTCACGGTTATTTGGATGGACAGTATTTGTGAGTCTTCTGTGGGAAGGCTTGCACAGTGCATGCTGTAGCGAGTGTTGGTATGAATACCAATTATAATTAAAAAATGCATTGCACCTATAGTATGTAGTAGGACTGACAGAGTATATGAAGAGATCTCAGTTCAAATTGGGTCTATCCAGACCACTTCATTTTGTTCTTTCAACCAACAATGCTAACCTTCTGAATGACTGAAAAAGAAGAGGCTTTCAGCTGAAATATAGCCTGTCATGCAGAATGACTGTCATGTTAACAAGCTGTAAAAGACCAAACATGCGCGCCTCCCTTGGCAAATGTCTCTGCTGCACCAACAGCAAAAGCCTGTGGTCTTTTGGAATTTCTAAAATGTTCATGTGTGTTACACTGACTTACACAAACCAAGCGAAAAATATTCACATTGGAAAGAGAAACCAAGAGCATCTTACACTTGATACAAAGTTCAAGCCATAGAAAGAATGGGGGCATTGCTGTGACATCACATAGGTTCTCGTGTGTTGAAACAAGATTAATAATGAATTTAAATGTACCAATGCTATTTCTTTCTAGATATTTTGTATCGAATGCAGACATGTATTCCTTTACCATTGATATTACTTTATTTCATTCACTTACATGCAGCTAACAAAATATTTCTGACTATACAGGTACTTGAATTGCTATTGATTTGTATATATTGTGGCATCATATTAAAGCTCCTACATTGCCCTTGAGTTAAGTTCCCTTCCACACAAGTCACATTTAACTTTTCAAGAAACCACAACCCAGTGCAGGCCTACCGCACTGCCGAGGTTTACCACATCCATCCCTTAAAGCAACAGCCCATCAAAGACCATGCTTCTCTTATTGAGGCTGTGTTACAGCACTACTGTACTACAGTAAAAAACAATACCGAGCATCAAAAATCAGCCATTCTCGCCCAGTAAAATCTAGTATATCACAGTAAAAATGATGCAAAGGAGAGTGACAAAGGACTAGCATAGGGAAGTCAGTTTAGGCATAGTAAATGCTTGGTAAAAGTACAGTTCCAATCACCACACATACTTTCCACGATACCTTTTATGTGGAGAACACAAATATATCTAAGAAATGGTTCCTTGGGGATCAGGTATTGAGTGAAAGACAGCAGTAAGGTGAGATAAGAGCTCTCGACTTTCTAAAGAAAAACAGTATTTGGTTGGTTAGAATTTGATTTGTTTACCAACAGGAATAGCAACAAATCCAGTGTCAGCTAAATATAATGAGGCATGCATTCAAATATATCAATCAATATGGATTTTTGATCAGATTGGGTAATTCAGAGTGAACACAAGCAAGAGCAAGGCCAGGAAATAGGAAAAGAGAACACAAGCGACTTTGTGGTGTTCACTGAAGGGGTGTATTGATCCGCTATTTAATGCATGGTACACAATATTAAAATCAGCTCATACATATGCCCTATGTAAAAGGGCAAGGAATCAGACACTGCATGCAGCTCTCCTTTGAGAACCAGCCTGAACACAACAAACACAAGACCTGCCTGTTAATATAGGCTAGGAATCCCAGTGGATACAACTGGTCCTGCAGACGTTCTTCTTCTTTAGGGATTATAGAGTTCAATTCCAAACACAGAGAAAGAAATCAAAGAAGGAATTCCAAACACAGAGAACAAAATCAAAGAAGGAATTCCAAACACAGAGAACAAAATCAAAGACAGAATTCCAAACACAGAGAACAAAATCAAAGACGGAATTCCAAACACAGAGAACAAAATCAAAGAAGGCACACACCTGGAAAAGAAGAAAAAGAAACAGAAATACAACAGTGTTATAAGAGCTACTTATTTGTATTGTTTTGAATATTCCACTCCAAAGGGATATTAAAGATGCTTTTCAAAGGTTTTGAGCATTGACCAGACAGGATCCAATCTAATTTAGTGAGATTCTAAAACTCAATGTGAAACTTGACTTTTGCAGAACACTGTACCATTTCAAATTATTTTTTTGTTTACAGGTTAAAAAATAATCAATAATAGCCAGTTATCAAGACTACAAAACAAACATGTACTGAACTACACAACACAATAAATATTCTTGTTTAAGGCAGACACACAAAATAACACCAAGGCTGTTTAAGCAAGTAAACACAAAAGGGCATTGTTTTCACAGAAAAACAACTAAACGAACAATTTATGTTTTACTGCAATATTATATGCTACATTAATATGCATCTGACACTAATGAAAACATATTGCTTTTACTGAGACTGAGTCAGGTTTTAATGAAAAGCATTAGCTCGGTTGCACATTACATGGCAATGAAAATGGAATGGTAGGTGTATACTTCCATTAACTTTCTAGCTGGAGGGACAAGTGGAATATATATATATATAGAAACCTGAGATGGAATTATTTTCCTGTACCAGCTTTACATATTTTTGTTTTTTTAACATATTCTCATTTTGTTGATCATTAATGCACATTTCTGTATTGTGGGTGTTGTCAAGTGATTGAAAATGAGACATTTTGTGTTGGAATTGAAAGTGATGGATTTGAAGGCTATATCGTTCCACATTGGATAATGTTTAAAAGCCATCAACCTTTCCCTCTAGCTAAAGTTGAAATGTAGATACTACAAGTCCTGTTCCCAAGCTTAGCCTCTATTGCTATAGGCCATTTGTGAACAATGATGAACAATAAGATGACTGAAGGCTATGGCTTTGGTGCTTCATCAATAACTTCCTTCCAACAGCAAGTATGTCACGCTTCAGATCATATTCCTAGTGCATGTGCACTACAGGGCAGCAGCTGCTCAGTACTGGGACTGCAGGGTTACCATGCCCAGCATTACATGTTTAAGGATGTCGAGGGCTCAAACTCACAAATCAGTGTCATAATCATGCATGCTTAGTTTCCAAGGATGTTGAACGCAGGCATTACTGCTGGTCAGTGATTATTTCAGACCATACATGCAGTTTTTACAGTCAGACAGATATGGGGTCAAGTATTGTATATAATCTGTATTCTCACTATCCAGTTATGAGAGATTCTGAAACTGCTTTGCTGATTTTCAAATGTTGAACAAGGGCTTGGGAAAAGAAATGTACTAGATTAGATTAGCTCAAAGCTGCTCTGATGTAAACACTGGCAGCACAATACATCATTAGAACTGGCTGTTTCATATTACTCAGCAAGTAAAGTGCACTGCGTTCATTACCAGGAATTATACATTAAAAACAAAACAAAAAAAAACTTTTTCACAAGCACATCAGTGAAGTTATCGATTCTCTTCACTGACTGGCATCTTACTGCCTTGGCCAAGAAGGATAAATATCTTTTAGCTCTTAAATCTCTGGGGGTGTGAAGGGGTTTGTGGACTTGTCATGTAGACTCTTCACTTACACCCATATCCCGGTCAGTAGTCCTGCCTGTTGTCCATCAGGTATTAAACACTATCACAACCTTAGCAACCAAATCAGATCACACCATTGCTGGAGGATAGGTCACGACACACTAGAGATATTGATTTCTGCAGTGTAAGGAATGGAACCAGTTCAGCAACGTAAAAAGAAACACGTTTAGATATAAAGTGCAGTGAACTCATACGCTACAAATGATTGCTTAAATATATTACAGCTTATATTATAGGTGACCTATTGTACTTCATTTTGCACATGATGGTGTGAACGGACTTGGATCAGGTGCACTGCCGAATGTCCAGGCCACTTACTAATCCAAAATACTGTGCAGGCAAGAAAGAATCAAAGTTGCAGCTCTACTACAGCACTGTCATAGCATAGTGCTGTTATATCTTTATCAGTGCTAGGATTGCATTTAGTTTGCAGATATTGAAGGAGGGAGTTTATTTCTGGAATTAAAAGGGACAGTAATAAACAAACAGAACATAGTTAAAGGAATGAGGAGGGTTAGGGAGCTGTAAGTAAACAGATAGGAAGAATGCGTTCTGAGCCAACAACAATGAATTAGTGCAAGTGCTTTTCAATTGCTTCTTTCAGTTCCTCAGGGAGACAGTAAACAGCGGTTCCAGGAGCCATAAATCAGCAATGGACCAAAATAACAGTAAGAACCAAGGAAGTAACTGGGTCTGTGGTATATGTTCCGGTGCTGGGTCGAGTTTAGTCTGAGCTCACGTTAGGTTGATGATATTCAGGACATGTGAACACTGAGGAGAGCACTCTTGCTTAACTCATTTGGAAAGGTGGATAGAGTGTCAGCCTGCAAGCTGCATCTCCACACATATACACCACTGTATACAGTAACTGCCTCTTAAAAGATTTTTTTACATGCAAATGTATTTTGCATTTGAGGTGAATCTGCAAATCTCAAATGAGATGCTCTATGATTAACACTGACAACTGTATTAAGTGCCTTAGCAAAGCATGTCCATTAAAGTAGTGTGCAGAGACTACTGACGTGCGCCACAAGCATCCCAAATACATTAGGTGCATTTTGTGATGTGGGGCTATCTCAGCTAACACCAGAACCCAGTTCACCTTGCCACCTCCTTGGAGAAACTGAAAAAGTTCCCATGTATGAAGAAGCCCATTGCCCCGTGTAAAGGCATTTCCACACAGATCATTCCCATATGGCAGAGCCCAGGGCAGAAGCACAAGGGGGACCCGCAAAGAGAAACAGGCAGAGACCTCATCCACAAATTGACCAATTTATCCAAACCTCACTGTGTGTTGCCGTCTCCGTTTTTTTAGGATATAATTATGCAACCTTTAGATTAGTTCAGCATCTAAATAACCTATTTTTCTTCGAACAATTAGCATGGGTTAGCATTACAGGCCTCAGGGATAATCCTAGCTGCCTTCTCTTAAATGGAAACAGCTTTCCCAGCAAAGAAATCTGGAATGCTTCCTGGTTAAAAACGACTTTTAATTCTATGATGGGGACGACGTAAAGATACCTTAAAATGTCTAATAATATCCTAGAGAAGCAACAACAGCACCATAACAAATGCCCAGTGTATTGCAGCCAGGCCACAGTCTTTAATAAGAGGGCAAACAAGACCCTTATCCAAGTGAAGGTTTCATGAAGAGGGAAAGCGTCTTTTTATTGTGCTGATGCGGTGGAAGAAAGAAGCAGCAGCAACGGTTGCACAGTGCAATGAAACGCTTTGTTTTGGATTAATACATTTACTCCATCATTTTCTTTTTTAACATTAGAATTATGCACATTTAAATAATGGTATTACAAATTGGTCTAGAAAGATCATATCCTAGGTGCTGAGAGAACCAGCCGCTTACTGCGTTGACATTGTCTACACCATTAGGGATTTTACACAATTATCTTCTCCATGAACCTTGATTACAGGTCCTTGTGGCTATAGCATCTTGACTGACCCTGGGGTTATAGTGCATATGCCTTATGTATATAACCTTTAACCCCAGGGTGAGTCAAGCTCCCCTTCTGTTTATTTTACTCTTTTTAATATGCGTTTCATTTTCGTTGCCAGCTACTGTGAGACCTCATTGGCTTATTGAACTCAACAAGGAGAACCACGAAAAGCAAAGCTAAGGAAACAAGCCTGTCAACAACTGAGGCAGTGTAGTGTAAAATGCGGTGTTAAATTTGTGTGGCACCGCGATAACGTATGCTGGCAGGTTAGCCTTTTTCATGAGGACTGCATCAGGGATAAGACAACCGAGTATTTGCGAGGTGGTGTTAGCAGAGGGTCTGCTTAACGCGTCAGAAATGTGGTTGTAACGGGTGAAACTTTCAAGTGGTTACCTGCTCCACTGCTAGCAACAGTTAAGCATTTGACAGTGAGCGTGCTTCATAAAAGGTAATGTTATGAAAAATAATTTCTGTGTAAAATATGCTCCATTGCACTATGATGCTTGAAACAAGACTTCCTAAGCCTAAGCCTAACCCTAAACCTAACCCTATGCCTAAGCCTAAAGCTAGGGAAATAAATTGATAAGGACCGATGAACCTGGTTAGCTGAAATGACCCTGGAGCATTGTGTGCAATTCATTCTCAAAAGCCTGTTTTGTATGTATTACATTCTGTTACTAATTTTAATCTGGTATCAAGATGTATGTGGCCTGTTTTTCCTCCAAATAAAAAAAAAAAAACAAATTGGTAATTTCTCAGTTAAAAAGGCCATTTGTAATGAGTCCTTTTTGGTTCACAAACAATAACGATGGTCAATCTCAAAAGGTGAAAGGTTACAACTTGATTTCAGTGGAAAGCCTTCGGGTTTAATGAGTAAGCGAGCTGCAAGTCTTTAGACTCAGTTATCTGTTTAAATTATACTGCTGAGGTGGTTATTATTCCATTTACACATGAACTCCTTTTTAAATGACTGTTTTTTTAAAAAAAAGATAATTACTTACTGTCCATTACTCACTGTTTGGTCTTTTGAGGACCTAGCTAGAGAGATTTGTTTTCTCATAAATACATGGTGAGCAGCCATCCGTACGACAAATGCCACTGGAATAGATAATGTAGTATGTGCATGTGCAACTGAGATTAAAGTAAGAACACATGAACAGAGTTCAAACAAGAACAGGCACTTACAGGAATTCCTATTTACTGATACTGTATGGAACACAATACTTGTGGAGGTATGTGGACCTGTAGCTGATCCATTGCAATCCTTTATCCTTATAAAGGTGAATGAACCGCAGGTATTATTACCTGTATATTAATCAGTAGTAATGAAATGGTGTTGCAAAAGCCTTTTGCTGTTTATCCAAAAATGATCTCCCAAGGACAAAAACACATCTCTTTCCCAGTAAGACTAGTCATGCAGTTATTAAAATGAAAAGAGGCATGAATTACAAAAGTCGTCTTGTGATGAATTAAAAGGGTTTCACAGTGACAGGTGCTGCGATTACTGTATCACACCTCAACTCCTTACCGCTACCATGCATTATAGCACTCACTGCCCTCTTCTCACAATGACAACCTGAACAACATTCTGAATAAAACACACACACACACTGACACACTTATTCTCGGGGGGTAGGGGAGGGGGGACGCCCCACCCTCAGCACCCAATAAATGAAAGCTATTATGCCAAGATGAACTGCTCAATCGAAGCTTGTGTCGCCTGCAGAAGAAAAGAAAAGAGAAAGAGCAGCTTCATGAAAGCAGGGAGTGCTGGCTGGGATTGCATTTTTAATGCTGTCTGGGGTCCCTCTTATTTTCTCTGCTGTAGCTCAGCAGCTAGACAACACGTCACAGAGGATCTGCTGTAAATGTCAATCACAGCCGGCAACATCAATCATGCTCCTGACATCAGAGCTTCAAAACAGCTTGTCTACTGCTAGCATTTCAAATTTTACTTTTTTAAATTTGTATTTATTTTAACAGTATGCCCCCCGAGCAGCATGCACTAAACTGGGGTAGGAACATCAAGGATCTTGGTTCATAGAACACACCATCTACAGGTCTTAATCCACCTGAGCATTGATGGTTCTAGTTGAAGAGGATGATGAACAGAACTGTCTAAAAACAGCTAAAACTGTGCAGAAATCTTGCACAAGTTGTCTAAATACAAAGGAGTTCATCACTGAATGATTTTTTTTTTTTTAATGCACTTTAAAAGAGACAACATTAAAATGAATCAATCTTGTGGTCTTTAAAAGGCCTCAAATGAAATATTTGACTGTTTATATTTTTCGAATAAGCAAGTTATTTATTTTACCACCATTTTGTATTCTCATGTACAACAATTACAAAGGGGGTACGCACACCAATAAAGTAGTGAGGTTCCAGTTTACAAGGCAGTGCCAAAACTACCTTTTACAAAAAGAAAATAAACTGCACACTCAAAAAGCAACCCCTTCAAAATAAAATAATTTTGTTTTATTAACCAACGTTTCTATACAAAGTACCTTCATGAGGGTACAGATGTGCACACATACAGTACCACAGCCTACATGTTTCTGTTTGCTTTCTGTGAAAGCTGTCAATGCCTGTGTAAATATAGAAAGTGAGTGAAGGTAATGGGGTTAAAATTGGCATTGAAAAAAAAACAAAAAAACACAGGACTTTTATTTCCATAGCAACACTTGTATTCCTATTGTCAGAACTTACCCTGAAAACATTGAAAGCAATGTGGTAACCATGGAAACCAAAATCCATTCGGGGATCGAGTAGGCTACCACTCTGATATTAGCTTTGAGTGCTTTGTGCACCGTACGCACATGTACATTATCATACAGAGGAAACACATAAGATTATTAAGTGAAAATTGAAGAATAACATTGAAGCGCTCATACAGCATAATCACTGTACATTATAAAACATCAGATAACCCTCATTATTGCTTTCTGGCATACCTTTAACTATGTGACTAAACCATCCTTAATTAGGTGAGCTTAGCCTCTGCACGCCTAAACATTCCTTCCTGATGCACACTCCTTGGACGAAAAAAGAATCCACCCAAATAGCAATCTATATGTTATACCCTAATCAAAGATCAAGGAGGGGATCAATATTCTTTTTTTTAATTTAAATTTAAATGCTTAAAATGCAAAATAAACAAGCAGAATAAACACTTTTGCCTGAATACATTTAAAACAGAAAACAAAATGCAAACTGAGCTTCTCGGATTTATTAAAAATGATAATTACACAGTAATTTCTGACTCTCTTTGTTATCTGAACCTTAATCTGCCCAAACATCCTTATGCAGTGCAAATGAATCCAGATAAGTGACTCTTGACAATACAGTGTCTGGACAGTTTGTATTTCCCACATCAAACAAGCGCCAAGTATATGAAGATTTAATCTTGTTATTAAGTACCTCATTCAGTACTTGCTGTCATGTTTTGGGATTAATAATCCTGAAATGCTTAGATTAAACACATTCATTACTGAAATTAATACAAAAATAAACCAAACATCTCACAGCCAGTATGAGACTAATACTGGCAACCAAGTATCTATTCTATATAAATAGCTTAAAGGTTTACCACTGACACATAACACATAACACAATTACCATAGATTAAACACTGTTTAACACTGTCAAATCACAACGGGTCACTGCAACTGCTTCAAATTATAAGCTTCAGAAAGGCGGTGTAAATCTCCAAGAAGGAACAATAAGAGAGTTATCATAATTCTTGTACAATATATCCTGTTTTGTCATGTCATCCTGTGTATAGAACACAAAGTTGGAAAGGTTTATAAAAATCCAGGCTTTAAATTTAGTAGAAGTTTTGGATATTCATGAGAGATGTCAGTGGCGGTGTTTACATGCACGTGTCACGACAGTTTTCTTCATGACGTGTTTGCTGTACTTTTCAGGAAATGCATTGCTATGCAGTCCTGATTCAGAAAAAAAAACAAAAACATCTGTACCAATGCAGATTACTCAATTCATAGTCATTGAGGGGAGGGGATATTTAAATGACTGTGTCTGCTTACTAAGTAGGAAAAGAACGACTTTTAATATCATGAGGAGAGTTTCATGCGCTGCCATGAAGATAAAAACATTTAACAAGAGAAATGAATTCACGTGCTGTCGTGCACTTTCTGAATTACACCGCGCAATAGCTACTTGTTTGTCTGGTTACCTTTCAACACTCTCACACGCACACAAAGACACCCCCCCGGCAGGAAAGAAATGCTGCAACATGGGGTGAAGATAATCACTCAGTGCCATTAAGTAGTGATTAGCATTGACCTTTCCTTCTAAGGGAATGAGTGCACCCAAACCATTCCAGGAAAATGCACCCCACAACATTACGGAACCACCAGAACCCTTCACTGTTGGAACCAAGCACAATGACATTTCTCCACTGCTCGATAGTCCATTGCCTGTGCTCTTTGCACCACTAGACTCGCAAACGTGCATTGCCAGGTGTGATGAGCGGTGTGTGCACTGCAACCCGACTATGGTATCTGAAAATTTGGTTTTTGCTGAAAATGGTTGCTCGTGCCCCAGTCTCGTCTGTTTTGCCTTGCACTTCGAATTAATGCACGGATATCACGATCCTGGAGTATGCACTTCCACCCACTGTTGCCCTTTGCTGATGATGTCTTTCCCTCAGAGTTCCATGCCGACATCACCTTAGACAACATTGCTAGTGAAACATAAACAAGTTGAGCTGTTTTGGTCAGTGAAGCTCCTGTCAAATGCGCCCCAACAATCACCCCTCTTTCAAAGTCACTGAGGTCTCCTCTTGTAGCCATGCTAGCCATAATTATAGGCAACCAGGCATGTCCAGCATTTTTATACATGACCCTAAGCATGCTGGGATGTTATTTACTTAATTAACGCACGAGCCACAACTGTGTGGAAGCCCTTGCTTTCAATATACTTGGTGTCCCTCATATACCCAGGTGTTTCCATTTTTTTGTCCACTACCTGTATATATATATATATATATATATATATATATATATATATATATATATATATATATATATATATATATATAAAAGTTGTTATCTCTACTGCACCTGGCAACCATCAATTCCTACATTTTGTACAAGAAGTTCACCGGGGAAAATACCAGTAGGAGAGATTTCATCTTGAACCTAGCTTCAGCAGAAACATTTCGATCAGAAAACTGCAAAGCTGTAGGCTGCAGCAGCTCAGCCTGGATTCTGTGCTGCGAGTGACACACATGCAACAGAAATCATATGCTACTTTCATTTTAGATTAAAAACTACTTTTGTTTTTACAGTTTTGTTTGTACATAAACCTGTTTACACACTAGTTTCTTTTGCAATGTTTATTTTATTATAGTTTTTCATTTTTTGTAGTGCTTTATATGTGGTAAGTTAGAAAATAAACCCCTTTGTGTTTAATTGTTCATTTAAATATGGCTGTGCAGATGTTTGATATGATGTGCTTGAATAAAACTTTTGAGTTGTATCCGATAGTTTGTCTTTCATTTTAATACTGATGATGTTTAAAATGCACTGTGATAATGACTGCTGTTGGCAGTTGTAGTTATGAGTATAACCGCAGCTGTTCTAGTGTTAAAGTAGTCCATAAATGCACACTGTGTGCACGTGTGTGTGTGTGTGTGTGTGTGTGTGTGTGTGTGTGTGTGTGTGTGTGTGTGTGTGTGTGTGTGTGTCTGTGGGTGGGGTGGGGTGTATGTTTTGTACGGCCTTTCTGCTGGAGATTACGTGAGATTAAGTCAGAAGACCTGGATCTTGACTGCTGAAATCTAGTGAGCCACAAGCACAGTTCCTGCTCTGGTTTGCAAGGGTTTTTACAGCTATTTTTATCATGAGAAAGCGATTGACCCTGCCCTTAAAGTCGTGATGCCAAAAGGACGTCCTTTTGCTGTTTCACGATGTATTCACATGACAACGTCACACAGTCATGACTGCAGAGTCGATTTCCACTTGCATGTAAATGCAGCCAGTGTGCACAGTTTGAGCAGCAGGACCTGCTGTTGCACTTTTTCTCCAACCCAAACTACCCAAGATAATATCTCTTACATCCTACACACGACATATTAAAAAAAAAAAAAAATATATCAAAAAATGATTCTGTTTGAAAATGAATAACAGATCCATTACCAATGGCTAGCTTTCTCAGTGTCGAGCTGTGGTGCTGCTAGTGTATTGCAAGTATTCTAGAACTCCACAGCTGTACTGCATTCATCTTTAGCTATATAGTGCCGGTCAAAATGGCCCACCTGAATTCTCTTTTGCTGCACTTGATTTTCAAATGCATAAGTAAAGGAAATCCATTCTGTACCTATTTATTCAAGCTAGCAGAAGACTGCTGGAGTGTACTATCATCCAGATCAGATAGGCTTAAACTTGCTGCCTTTCTGTGTTTTTGGAGAGAAAACCTGCAGTGACTTAGCAATACGTTAAGGAGGAGTAACGGTTCCAGACCTCTAAAGCAGGCGCTATGAAGTAACGGTTCCAGACCTCTAAAGCAGGAGATATGAAGTAACGGTTCCAGACCTCTAAAGCAGGCGCTATGAAGTAACGGTTCCAGACCTCTAAAGCAGGAGATATGAAGTAACGGTTCCAGACCTCTAAAGCAGGAGATATGAAGTAACGGTTCCAGACCTCTAAAGCAGGAGATATGAAGTAACGGTTCCAGACCTCTAAAGCAGGAGATATGAAGTAACGGTTCCAGACCTCTAAAGCAGGAGATATGAAGTAACGGTTCCAGACCTCTAAAGCAGGAGATATGAAGTAACGGTTCCAGACCTCTAAAGCAGGAGATATGAAGTAACGGTTCCAGACCTCTAAAGCAGGAGATATGAAGTAACGGTTCCAGACCTCTAAAGCAGGCGCTATGAAGTAACGGTACCAGACCTCTAAAGCAGGCGCTATGAAGTAACGGTTCCAGACCTCTAAAGCAGGCGCTATAAAGTAACGGTACCAAACCTCTAAAGCAGGCGCTATAAAGTAACGGTACCAAACCTCTAAAGCAGGCGCTATAAAGTAACGGTTCCAGACCTCTAAAGCAGGCGCTATGAAGTAACGGTTCCAGACCTCTAAAGCAGGCGCTATGAAGTAACGGTTCCAGACCTCTAAAGCAGGCGCTATAAAGTAACGGTTCCAGACCTCTAAAGCAGGCGCTATGAAGTAACGGTTCCAGACCTCTAAAGCAGGCGCTATGAAGTAACGGTTCCAGACCTCTAAAGCAGGAGATATGAAGTAACGGTACCAGACCTCTAAAGCAGGAGATATGAAGTAACGGTTCCAGACCTCTAAAGCAGGCGCTATGAAGTAACGGTACCAGACCTCTAAAGCAGGCGCTATGAAGTAACGGTTCCAGACCTCTAAAGCAGGCGCTATGAAGTAACGGTTCCAGACCTCTAAAGCAGGAGATATGAAGTAACGGTTCCAGACCTCTAAAGCAGGAGATATGAAGTAACGGTACCAGACCTCTAAAGCAGAGCTTTTTATTTCATGGCCAAAAAGTGATGGAATAGGTCTATAGAATTATGCAAAGGAATTAAAAGGAAGTAAGCGGCACATGGTTTTACTGACACATACTGTACCAATACAACAGTGGTGGCAATCAGGTTTTTGGTATGTACTAGCAACAGCATTTGATAAACCACCAAAAAGTGAAGGCTGGTGGTTGTTTTGTTTTGTTTAATGTGATATAACCTTCTCATGTAACCGTTGGTGCATTGTTTAGCGTAACACTCTCCAGGTAGTTATTGGGGGTGTGTTGATGCTTTAAGAAGTATTTATCGGCAGGTATTAAACAAATCCATTCAATAAAGTCTTGATTTCAAGGCAAGAAAGCCTGTCCTTCCCTCAGCTTTACAACTGAGTAACAAATCAACAGCAATTAATTAATGGATTTATTTAAAACCTGGCAATAAAGACCTCTTAAAGGCAACTACGAGTATGAATATACTATACGAAACAAATATGGAAACGCGCCTGCTACCCACAGCAGTAGGAGGTTATGAAACTCTTTATTAACTCATAGCCAAAGGGGGTGTTTTTTAACATGGGGTTTTTGCTTGACAGATAATAAATACCTGAAAATATGATATATGTACCTTACCCAGGTTGGCGTAGTGACTGCATGTTGTGATCCCTAATGGGATGCACATGGAGCGAGTCCAAGTTGTACAGTACCTAAGGTGGGTGGTTCAATATCGATTGCTTGTGTTATGACTGCATGTCATTTGGACAGCCTTTTAACCCAAATGACACGCTTCAACAGGTCTGGTATTTTCAAATACAAAAAAAAATTAACACAATTTCAGTCAAACAAATAACATAATTTTGATGCCATTGCAGCTCATTGTAATTTCTGAAATCTGCAGATGCACAGCACCTAATTAAAAGTACATTAAAACAAAGAAAGCAGATCGAAAAACCAACCAGGCAACCTAGACAGTGCAAATCAATACTACCTTCTCATCCATTTCATTTGCATTTAGCAAAGCAGAACATGAACTTTGCTACAACAAACTCACTGACTCGTTGCTGTGAGCTGTATTCACTGGCTGGAATAGTTTCTCTGCAACCTACAAACAAGAGCTTCGTATCAGATTATATTACCACCACAATAATAAGCCTGGCTTTTCAATAAATGAATTGATATCACAGTTTGTTTTGCGTTTTTTGTTTGGCTTGTTGGGGTGGTGCTGCTAAACAGATGCCACTGGCCAGGATGATTCCTCAGTTACCATCTCAATAATCGATTGTGTCTAGACACAAACCGTAAAAAGTCTCAATAAAAAAAAAAATGACAGGATCAAGATTTATGGCACATAGATAAACTGGTCAGTTTTCCAGAAGTGATAATGGAATAATGATCACTTGATCCTACACAGAAACACCAGGAATTAACTGTTACAGAACCATGAAGGTAATATTTTATTTAGAGTATGCACACATATTGCATAAAGACAATGGTGAGAACAACAAAGGCAGTCGACTTATAAAATCGATTTACCATTTATTACAGAATTAAAAGACATCAGAGTGGAAAGCAGAGGCTCATCAATGGGTCTCGCTTGCCATTAGAGCCTAACAAAGAAAAAAAGGGGCTCTGTTACATTTGTAATATTAACAGGCAATGACACAGCAAGTCTGCCATTCAGAAGCTGAAGAGTAACATACCTTGTGGCTGACTGAGAGATGGCTGCTTCAGTGCTTCAGTTCAAGGGAAGAAAAAAGGAAACAGAGGAAACCTGCAAGATGTGAGAGAGAGAAAGGAGGCAGGTTTAGATGCAGTGAAGAAGCAGCTGCAACATCAGCACAGGAACCGTCAACAGATCTCCTGCACAGTAGATCTCATCGGAATACCATGAGACAAATGAAACAGAAGCATTGTCATCACTCAGAGACAACCCTAATGCATCTAACCCACCTTCTACTGCAAATCAGAAACAACTGCTCCTCTAAAAACAGAGAGACCTGCACATGTTGTGAGCCAGCCAGTCTGCTGCAAGGGAAGGGAGGAGGGATGTGTGTGTGTGTGTGTGTGTGTGTGTGTGTGGGGGGGGGGTGTGTGGGTGGGGAGGGGGGGGGAGTAAGATAATAGGGGCAGCAAATGAACATAAAGAGAGAGGACAGAGAGAGAGAGACAGAGAGAGGGGAGAGTGAGGGGGGAGAGAGATGAGAGAAGAGAGAGAGAGGAGGTAGAGAGAAGAGAGACAGAGAGAAAGTTTCTCGGGGGCAAAGAGAGGGGGCGAGAGAGAGACAGAGGGTGAGAGAGAGAGAAAGAGAGAGAGAGAGTGGGGGGGGGAGACAGTCTAGGAGATTTCTAGAAGGATGCGATAGCCTAGCCTGAAATCTCAGTGCTTTGCCATTGCAATCAACTGAGATGCTAACTCTCTCTCTCTCTCTGTCTGTCTCTCTCTCAGTCCCTGCACAGATTGGTAACTGCATTTATTGAATCATGTTCTCTAGACTCATGTTCCCTAATACTCTACGTAGGTCACCATAGGAAATGTCTGGTGTCAATGGCTTTTATATGGCAGGTGAGCTCATATCCTATTTTTAGCATCATACAATAGTATTGTGAGATCATATTCCAAGAATAATGGTCCCAAAGCACTGAGCAGATCATTATTATTATTATTATTATTATTATATACTTATATCAGATTTAATTGCTATCTGTTATCTGAGAGCAGAAGAATACAGTTTTTAGCTTGGCTTATTCAACAGCACATAGAGAACATGTGGCATTACGAAATGTGTGTGTGTGGTGGGGTATGTGTGTGTGTGGTGGGGTGTGTGTGGGGTGTGTGCGTGTGTGTGTGTGTGGTGGGGTGTGCGCGTGTGTGTGTGTGATGTGTGTGTGGGTGTGTGTGTGTGTGTGTGTGTGTGTGTGTGTGTGTGTGTGTGTGTGTGTGTGTGTGTGTGTGTGTGTGTGTGTGTGTGCGGTGGGGATGTTCCCTTCATTATAAGCACTGCATGAGGAGGCACGCTGCACAACTCAATTAGTGTTTTTGTTGAGGATGACAAAATGACCCTATACATATTATATAACATGTATATTGAAGCAGGTGTAGAAATTCACACTTTCATAGATCCACCCAAATATTCAGCAAGATAACAGCGGAAGTAAAGAATTGATTTGAGAAAGTAATACAGAGGTATTACTGCCTGATTTCATTTTTTGTGGGGCACTACATAAAGAAACTTGACTCCGTAGCTTCTTGTTCTCAGTTAGTTGTGTACAGTCCATGTGATTATTTTGTGCATAAGATTCTGACATAGATATCTATTATTGATCTATTTGCTGCTCTGTACAATTTCTTTTGGTTCATTTTTTGAGAATTAATATTTCATGTACAGTCCTTTTTAAACAGTTTTTTGTTTTAGTTCATCATCCATCCATGTTAGCACCCTCTATATGAGGGTGCTACATACGTTTTTTCAGTTTTCTTTTGACAGTTGGTGTTGTCACTAAAACAGGTATTTAAAACAGGATGAAGAAGAAGAAGAAGAAGAAGAAGAAGAAGAAGAAGAAGAAGAAGAAGAAGAAGAAGAAGAAGAAATCCGTAACGGCAGTTGGAAATTGAGGAAAACCACTAAGCCTGACCCCCTCCCGCCCCCTCTGTTTTCATCCTGCAAGTAACCCAGTAACCAGACAGTTTTATCATTACTGAAGAGCAGGCATCCTCAGGGGATGTAAAATCTACAGAACCTTTAAAAGGAAGAGAGCATCTCGCTAACCGCTGTCCCAGCCATTAGAAAGGGGTTACTTAACTATATCCAACAGCATCCATAAGTCTAGACGAGGAGGAAATAAAGAGCTACTATTGTACCTGGGAATAATCTCCCAAAACCGATGCATGCGCAATACTGCACTGTGTCCAGGAGGTGCATTTTTAAATAGGATCAAAAACAGTGAGGCGAGGATGGGAGGTGGGGGCCAGGCTATTTCTAATCAGTGTCTGGTTTTAATACCACCATTCTAAATGTAGAGTCATACCATCCACATATAAGCAGGACAGGGTCATTAGAGAATATCTAGACTGAAGCTGCAAGACCTCTTTTCAAAAGCCACAGTCAAACATTCCTTTCCGAAGAGCCTACATCTATCTGGACCGCACCATTCAGAGTACTTATATGCCTTTCCTCTCTATAAATCAGAGCAATGACCCAAATTCCATAATTGCACACAACATTAACTAATCCTTGCATGTCAGCAATACAAACACTGCTTTAGGGAACTCCATAACAAGTTGTAGGCCACTTACCAACTTGAAATGTTGGTATAATGTATTAAAATAAAAAACAATACAATTTAGAAGGTGCTGAATTGATATTAACAGGTGTCCCATAAGGATGCAGGTTTTAGCAGGAGGTGCTACTCTCCGGGTGGGGTCCATAAGGGACATGTTTCCAGCTGACACCTTTTCTTCTTTAGCATGCGAAAGTCTGCTGAAACTCCTTAAGCCCTTCCTGATGAGGGCTGGCTGTTTCTTTGCATGATTAATCAGCTCTGAGCTGCAGCCCTAAACCTCCTCTGCCATCAGGATTAATGCACCAAAAGAGTCTCCCCAGCTGGCAGAGCAACCATCAGGTTTAATTGCGATGAAGAACTCAAAAAAGCTTGTCAAATACAGCACATCAGTGTTGGGTCCAAACAGATAGAGAGCCTCTTGCTAATCTAGACCAGTTTGGAACGAACCCTGTCCAGATGAGTGACCTGTACTGGAATCTGTACCATACTAAAAATACCTGGTCTAGTCAACCATTCATGTGTTTGATATTTAGCATGTATTCAAAAATCAGTGGTAACCCATTAATACAAAACAGGCTTTATTAATGTCCTTTAACATGACATAATGATGTCAATTAAAATAAACCTGGAAAAAACAAACACAATAGCATTACAACAATGCACATTTGTTTTCAAAGGGTAATGGAAATGATACTGTATCTTTTTAAATCTAATTTACTCTGCCCTTTATTTATTCATTCATTTACTTACTTCGTTATTTAAAATTATGGGTAGTTTATACAGTAACTAGGCAGCGATGCCGATAGAGGATGTATAAAATGCAGTTTGCGCAGGTCTGATTCTGCAGCGATTGCTGTAATCCTCCAGGGCTGAGACACAGAGGCAGACAGGAATGCAGATTAAACTCAGCACAGCTCAGAGGCAGTGCAGCACAATGCAGGGTCAGGACTGCCAAATCACACACACCTGCCGAAGACAGAGGACCCTCCACACTGCCATTACACAACAGAGCAGCCAGTACAGCTAGTCTGCAAACAGCAACAGAGCAGCCAGTACAGCTAGTCTGCAAACAGCAACAGAGCAGCCAGTACAGCTAGTCTGCATACAGCAACAGAGCAGCCAGTACAGCTAGTCTGCAAACAGCAACACAGCAGCCAGTACAGCTAGTCTGCAAACAGCAACACAGCCGCCAGTACAGCTAGTCTGCATACAACAGAGCAGCCAGTACAGCTAGTCTGCACACAACAACAGAGCAGCCAGTACAGCTAGTCTTCACACAGCAACAGAGCAGCCAGTAAAACTAGTCTGCATACAGCAACAGTGCAGCCAGTACAGCTAGTCTGCATACAGCAACAGAGCAGCCAGTACAGCTAGTCTGCAAACAGCAACAGAGCAGCCAGTACAGCTAGTCTTCACTCAGCAACAGTGCAGCCAGTACAGCTAGTCTTCACACAGCAACAGTGCAGCCAGTACAGCTAGTCTTCACACAGCAACAGAGCAGCCAGTACAGCTAGTCTGCATACAACAGAGCAGCCAGTACAGCTAGTCTGCAAACAGCAACAGAGCCGCCAGTACAGCTAGTCTGCATACAACAGAGCAGCCAGTACAGCTAGTCTGCATACAGCAACAGAGCAGCCAGTACAGCTAGTCTGCAAACAGCAACAGAGCAGCCAGTACAGCTAGTCTTCACTCAGCAACAGTGCAGCCAGTACAGCTAGTCTTCACTCAGCAACAGTGCAGCCAGTACAGCTAGTCTTCACACAGCAACAGTGCAGCCAGTACAGCTAGTCTGCATACAACAGAGCAGCCAGTACAGCTAGTCTGCATACAGCAACAGAGCAGCCAGTACAGCTAGTCTTCACACAGCAACAGAGCAGCCAGTACAGCTAGTCTGCACACAACAACAGAGCAGCCAGTACAGCTAGTCTGCATACAGCAACAGAGCAGCCAGTACAGCTAGTCTGCATACAGCAACAGTGCAGCCAGTACAGCTAGTCTGCATACAACAACAGAGCAGCCAGTACAGCTAGTCTGCATACAGCAACAGAGCAGCCAGTACAGCTAGTCTGCATACAGCAACAGAGCAGCCAGTAAAACTAGTCTGCATACAACAACAGTGCAGCCAGTACAACTAGTCTGCATACAACAGAGCAGCCAGTACAGCTAGTCTGCATACAGCAACAGAGCAGCCAGTACAGCTAGTCTGCAAACAGCAACAGCCGCCAGTACAGCTAGTCTGCAAACAGCAACAGAGCAGCCAGTACAGCTAGTCTTCACTCAGCAACAGTGCAGCCAGTACAGCTAGTCTTCACTCAGCAACAGTGCAGCCAGTACAGCTAGTCTTCACTCAGCAACAGAGCAGCCAGTACAGCTAGTCTTCACACAGCAACAGTGCAGCCAGTACAGCTAGTCTTCACTCAGCAACAGAGCAGCCAGTACAGCTAGTCTTCACACAGCAACAGTGCAGCCAGTACAGCTAGTCTTCACACAGCAACAGTGCAGCCAGTACAGCTAGTCTTCACTCAGCAACAGTGCAGCCAGTACAGCTAGTCTGCATACAGCAACAGTGCAGCCAGTACAGCTAGTCTTCACACAGCAACAGTGCAGCCAGTACAGCTAGTCTGCATACAACAGAGCAGCCAGTACAGCTAGTCTGCATACAACAGAGCAGCCAGTACAGCTAGTCTGCAAACAGCAACAGAGCAGCCAGTACAGCTAGTCTTCACACAGCAACAGAGCAGCCAGTACAGCTAGTCTTCATACAGCAACAGTGCAGCCAGTACAGCTAGTCTTCACACAGCAACAGAGCAGCCAGTACAGCTAGTCTGCATACAGCAACAGTGCAGCCAGTACAGCTAGTCTGCATACAGCAACAGTGCAGCCAGTACAGCTAGTCTTCACACAGCAACAGAGCCGCCAGTACAGCTAGTCTGCATACAACAACAGTGCAGCCAGTACAACTAGTCTGCATACAACAGAGCAACCAGTACAGCTAGACTGCACACAGCAACAGAGCAGCCAGTACAGCTAGTCTGCATACAGCAACAGTGCAGCCAGTACAGCTAGTCTTCACACAGCAACAGAGCCGCCAGTACAGCTAGTCTGCATACAACAGAGCAGCCAGTACAGCTAGTCTGCATACAGCAACAGAGCAGCCAGTACAGCTAGTCTGCAAACAGCAACAGAGCAGCCAGTACAGCTAGTCTGCATACAACAGAGCAGCCAGTACAGCTAGTCTTCACTCAGCAACAGTGCAGCCAGTACAGCTAGTCTTCACTCAGCAACAGAGCAGCCAGTACAGCTAGTCTTCACTCAGCAACAGTGCAGCCAGTACAGCTAGTCTTCACACAGCAACAGAGCAGCCAGTACAGCTAGTCTTCACTCAGCAACAGTGCAGCCAGTACAGCTAGTCTGCATACAACAGAGCAGCCAGTACAGCTAGTCTGCACACAGCAACAGAGCAGCCAGTACAGCTAGTCTGCATCAGCAACAGTGCAGCCAGTACAGCTAGTCTTCACTCAGCAACAGTGCAGCCAGTACAGCTAGTCTTCACACAGCAACTGCAGCCAGTACAGCTAGTCTTCACAGCAACAGAGCCGCCAGTACAGCTAGTCTGCATACAACAGAGCAGCCAGTACAGCTAGTCTGCATACAGCAACAGAGCAGCCAGTACAGCTAGTCTGCAAACAGCAACAGTGCAGCCAGTACAGCTAGTCTGCAAACAGCAACAGAGCAGCCAGTACAGCTAGTCTTCACTCAGCAACAGTGCAGCCAGTACAGCTAGTCTGCATACAACAACAGAGCAGCCAGTACAGCTAGTCTTCACTCAGCAACAGTGCAGCCAGTACAGCTAGTCTTCACTCAGCAACAGTGCAGCCAGTACAGCTAGTCTTCACTCAGCAACAGAGCAGCCAGTACAGCTAGTCTTCACTCAGCAACAGAGCAGCCAGTACAGCTAGTCTTCACTCAGCAACAGAGCAGCCAGTACAGCTAGTCTGCATACAACAGTGCAGCCAGTACAGCTAGTCTTCACACAGCAACAGTGCAGCCAGTACAGCTAGTCTTCACTCAGCAACAGTGCAGCCAGTACAGCTAGTCTTCACTCAGCAACAGTGCAGCCAGTACAGCTAGTCTTCACTCAGCAACAGTGCAGCCAGTACAGCTAGTCTTCACTCAGCAACAGTGCAGCCAGTACAGCTAGTCTGCAAACAGCAACAGTGCAGCCAGTACAGCTAGTCTGCAAACAGCAACAGGGCAGCCAGTACAGCTAGTCTGCAAACAGCAACAGAGCAGCCAGTACAGCTAGATTCACTGTCTGAAATGTTTTAGCTTTGTTCAATGTCTGCCCACTGGTCTTCACCATGGCAATTTTAACAAAAAAAAGGTACACTTCTTATCCAATACATTAATTAATTTGCCATTAATTAGTGGATTCATTGATTAATTGATTGATTGATTAAACAATTACTCCTAATCTGCAGAGTCACCTGGAACTGAATTTAGTAAACAGTGTATCCGAGGGGCATCAGATGCAGTCTGTCAATGAACTGCTGACAATTGTATTGTATTGTCCAGTGTGAGGGCTGTCAATCACCTTGGCTGACAGCTTCACAATGCGCCTGTAATAAAGTGGAATAGCATTTAGACCTGTAATGATTTGTTCTAGGTTTTTTTTTTTTTTGTCAGCTGCAAATGAACATCACTAGGGGATATTTACTGTACACAACACCTTATCCTTTTTTAACATGGATGGTCTGATCTTGCTGCAAATATGCTAACAATTCATTATGGTGAACGCATTTAGTCCAAGGTTTTGGAAATCAGAAGAATATGTGTCTGGTATTCATCACAGCGAGTGAAAAGTGCACATGGAAAACATTTGTCTACTTGAGTTACTTTTTTCTAAGATTGACCTCATTATTTGAAGATACAGTACAGTATAGCTCCATCGACTGCAATTGTATTAAGGTTCAAATGCTTGACACAATGACACTGAGCCAACTAACTAACTAACAGCCCATGGTACAAAGCAGGAAGGTCTTGGTGGTATGAACGCAGGAGCTTTTTACTGTCTGTCGGAGCCTGGGATTGATGGGTGTGGACAGGCTTGTTTTTATGTATTAGTGTTCCCGGGATGGTCTCTTTGAGATTGAATTCTCTCCTGGGAGCAGACAGGAGAGGCAGCACCTACCAATCACAGAATCGCTCTTTGAGAATCTGGGGAATCGTTTATTCCCTTCACTATTTATTTTAAACTGTATTTTAAATCTCATTAGTTCAGATTTATAGTTTGAGGTATCTGGAAGCCGAACAATAAAAATACTGTAAATAAACAAACAAACAAACAAACAAATAAATAAATAAATACAAATAAAAAATAGGACAAGACAGGCATGTTTGGGAACAGAATTAGGAAGAATCTGGTGGGTTGAGTTCATCAAGTTGCACTGAATAATTTGTACTCATTTGTTTGGGTTGTTCAATTCTGCCAGAGTTTTTTTTTTCTCAAACTAAATCTTTCTTTCTTTCTTTCTTTCTTTCTTTCTTTCTTTCTTTCTTTCTTTCTTTCTTTCTTTTTCTTTATTCTTTTCTTTTTCTTTCTTTCTTTCCTTTCTCCAATTGCTCTAAGATTTTATTCTTTCTCTTTTATTCTTTTCCCCTCTTCATTTCTCCTTCCTTCCTTCCTTCCTTCCTTCCTTGTTTGTTTGTTTCTTTCTTTGTTTAGCACGGCAGAGCTCTAGGGTGGCTGTTCAGAGCAGGGATCTCTTCAGAAGGACTGAGACAGCACAACAAACTGAAACCGGATGCTGAAGAACATGCTCTTTGTTTTGAAGTTAAATTGAATGAACGTTTGTATAAAATGCCACACTGACAGCACTGGAGACTGAATAACTCTGTTTATCTGCTCTGCTTACACTCACACACACACACACACACACACGCACACACACTGGTCACAAGTCTAGGAAATCAGGCATTACAGAGGGTGACAAACATAGAAAATACATCACGCTGCTTTCAAAAACTAACAGCCTCAGTATCACTTCTAAAATATCTCAATACCTAGAGGGCTTCCATTATGTCTAATAAAAACATTAAGCCATTAAAGCAAGATTTACAAAGAAAACCAATGCAAAAAAACAACAACAAACAAAGCATTTCATATGCACGTGGAAGGCAGAGGATGTTAATGCTGTTGTTCACAATAAAGACACAAATGGCAAGTATTTCAAGCCTATTGGTATTGCAGTTCACAACACAGTCCCTTTAACAACATTTATTACAGTGTACAGTATAAATATAATCTACTGCATGATAATAATAGTTAATGGACCAGAGGACAGCATGCAGCCGTCCTGAAGTCATAAAGAAAACCTGACAAAAACATCCCCTTGTAACCCCAACAACAGCAAACAGCACGGACTTCTGCACCTAACCAAGTAATGCAGACCAGAGCGGCATGTGGGGTCACCGGTCCGCGCCCAGCTTCTGTCATGTTCAAAAGCAATCAGATTTATTAAGCTCCCTGCATTGTGAACCAATTGAGGGGGATATGGGTGAACCAGGCCAGCCCAATGCACAGGAAACATATACAAACCATGACATGGTGACTATGGGGCTGTAAGTACTTACAGGTCAACATACAGTACAGGCTGTGCAAGCTCTGATCGAGAGGCTGGGTTTGTGATCTGGTTAAGGTTAGAAGATAGGCTTTTTTTTAATCTGTAAAAAGATTAATTTAGTTTGCAGTTAGGAATTCTCATTAGTTTGCATTCTTGGCGGTTTTAATCTAAAGAAACAGACAGATAAACGATCAGACAAAAACGGCACGCCTAATTAAACCATCATTACATATATATAGTAGTGTTTGACATTTATGTTTTAAATCTGATGGATGATCCATTTAAAAAACTTTCTGATTCTTATTAGTAGGGAGGGTTGTTTGTGGAACACCTGCCTATTTGTTTTTCTTCCTGTATTACATCACCCTGTTACTGATTCACTGGGCGGGAACTAACTGTGTGTTACACCTGCCAATGGTGCCTTTGAAATAACAACATAATAGAGTGTTTTTGCAAGGAACTCAATCACTAACACTGTCAGTATGGTGCACTGAATAGATGGGCACATATTTATAAGTTTCACATATATTATTCTGATTACAGTCTGAGGTGAAGCACTTGATCATATCAGGGTATTCAACATGTTTTGCATAATCAGTCTTGAAAAAATCAACCTTTCAAAAAGTCAGTGGTGCTTGGCAGCTGACTGTGAATGTGCAAAACCCATCCCACAGCGTTACCATGGCGATGACACTCTTGTGCCGTATTGTATGGCTATGAATGTTACAATGGTAATGGGACCTCAGTGCTGTGGATCTCGTTCTAGTGGAACAGATTAAAAAAAAAAAAAAAAAACAGGTTAGAAATGTAGTATCAGGAAAATCAACATGAAAATAAATGAACGTTCTGTTCCCACTTCAGCAAACTCCATATATCTGTGCTGTAGGAGAGGCACTAGGAACACCTGCATGGTTGGCATGGTGCTAATTGCTGCCTGTCAGCTGTCCTCCCTAATTTTCATTAAGTATCATGTAGCGACTCCAGCTTTCACCAGCCACCTAATGCTGCCTATAAGGAGAATTTCTCCATTAACTTCTTGACACCTGCAGCTCTCCATTCCTGATTAGACTCATAACAGACAGGGAATTATTTCCTGTGTTATTAGGGCTTTGCTAGATCTGTTTTAATTTGCGTTACTTCAGGGTGAAGCAGGAAAGCAGAATGGAGTCATTTCAAACACTCCTTCCAAGGCTTCTGCATGCACGTCAATCACATACACGACTGGCTTAATGCAAAACAGTAAACTTAACAAATAGACCTGGCTGCTTCACTTGACATTGCCAACAAATCCACAACTCTTAACTGGGATGAAGATCCGTGTTAAAAAAACGTGTGTGCTGTTTCACCTCTGAAATGTGGAACCTTCTTTGTCCAACCCTGCATCTGTCTCTGTAATCACTTTCCCAGAGCTCCTGTTTCTAAATGTATTTTGTCCTGTGCCTAAAGCATTTATCCTTCTGGGGGTTCCTCCAGTGTTCAACAAGGTGCAGAGGAGTGGTGATGCAGACCCCCAGCAGAGAAGAGATCAGTCCAATGGGCACACGACACAGGTTGCAGGGCACATCTTTAATTTCACCGTGCAGTACTTGGTGTTCTTTAAGTAAACTTTCTGAGTGCTGGCTCTTCACTCTAATGAAGCTCCAATACTCTTTCCCTCTCTCTCCCTCACTCTCTTTCTGCTCTTGTGAAGACTTCAGGAAATACCTCACCAGTAAAATATGCATCCCAAGGGCCAATTTAGACCAGAAGCATAATTTGTGTGGGGAAAGCGTAGAGAGGATTTTATTTTTGTAGTGTTGAGTCCCAGTGTAGTTTGTTAGATACTCTGCCTGCCAGTCCTAGGATATCTGGAAAGAGATGGAAGGGGTACAGACTTGCGGGTGGGAAGAGGGTTGGGAGATTACGGCAGAAACCACAGACCTCTGTTATTCCAAATTTAGTCACAGGACCTCATGCAATCACAGTGCATTAGGATATAATTAAGTTCCGGACATGCATTCAAAATCAGCTGCATTTGATGGGATGCAAAACCCAAAAGTCAAATCTTTTGATGTAAACAGTGACAGGGCAGCACCGAAAATGATTAATGAAGGTCTTCAATCATTATGTATAAATACAAAATTAAATAAACCACAGATAATAAGGAGCAGGAATGGAATAAACCAAGCATGGCTGTACTTAATGCAATTTAAAAATCAAATGTGCAGAAATGGAAAACTTAAAAATAACAAATATGTCCTCACCCCTTGAGAGACTGGCTGATCACTGGGGGGGTGTAGTCTCAACTATCTATGCACACTTGTTGAAACAAGCTTGTAATCTGTTACCAGTTACCAAAATTTGGGAACATGAAATGGAAAAGTTGGCATCTCTCTGGATTGGGACACTGTATGGAGCAATACATATTCAGCTTCCAAAAACCCAACTCATCAGCTAATACATTTTAAACTCATACATAAAGTGTATTCCACTCCATACATACTTTTTAAATGAAAAGGTCCCCTAGTCCGCTCTGTGCGGTTTATCAGATTGGTGCATTGGGCACAAACCTACATATGTTTTGGGAGTGTCCAATTGTGGCTGCGTTTTGAGTAGCTCAAACTATTTCTGAGCTGACAGAGGTTCAAGTAACAAAAAATGTGGTTGTATTTTTACGGAACGATGATTCCTCCCTGGGCCTCTCTCAACACCAGAGCAGGATACTTCTGGCAGCTTTAATCGCAGCAAAGAAATCTACCTTACAGCTTTGGATAGACCCTACTCCTCCTGTGACTACTGTCTGGTCTTGGACTTCAGAAGCATTGCAAGGATTATTACAAGGGCCCAGATTAACCTGTAAAGGAGTGGCTAGGAAAGGAACTGGCTACAATACGAAGACTCCACTCTGAAACCCAGGGATTTAGGTTTGAGTTACCTCTGTCGGAGTTTAAACAAATAAAATTAAAACTACAAAGAGTCTGGGATGTGGTTTAATCACTGCTCTAGGTTGCTGCCTAATTGCCTAAATGCCTAATTGGTCAATTTGTTGAGGGGAATGCTGCCTTTTCTCGCTCAGTACTGTTCATAACCCCCCACACCCCCCCACCCCCCAGTGTTACGGCAATTATATTTAAATCCTTGTCCGACCCTGAACACAGATAAATGTCCAATATACATTGATAAATTAGATACACAAAAGGAGCCTAGTTAACCCTGTCTGGCAGCAACCCTGTCACTGTGTCTCATGAGCACTACTATTCACAAATCACCACATTTAGAAAGATAAAGAAAAAAGTTGGCCACATCAAAACTTTGGCTGGCACAGAGGTTCTTTTTAACTAGCTCCCAAATCTCCCCCCACCCCCAGGCAAAGCAATCTCCACATCATGGGGGCCTTTCTTTCCAGGGCTGCGAAGAGGACAAGTGCTTCATTCACTGAAGCACACAGCGGCGGCAAGCTCTCTCGGGGTCCTGGGGTTTATACGACCATGACTTTGAGCACAGAAAAGGAATCAAGGCTTCTTTCAGTAAGGCAAAGCTTTACATTCAAAACAAGCTCTCTGTTTAAGCTAAAGTGCTTGTTTCTCTCTTTCTCTTCTATTCTCTTCTTCTATGAGAGAGCTAGGATCAAACAGGAGCCCTGATAATGGGAGAGAGAAAGAATGAGGGACGCTTTTCCAATTCATAAAAGATGACTATTGGCTAGCTAACCCCATACGGGTGTATCTCAATCCTATTGTCAGCAAGTTGCATGCGACTTGTAATCCCCAGACTGCAAACTATGTTCCATGGGGTTTGTGACAGGCAAATAGCTTGTAATCCCCAGACAGCGCAAACTGTGTTGCATGGGGCTTGTGACATGCAAATAGCTTTAATGTCTTGTTCCAGGCAGTTACTATAGCATTAAACTCAGTGCAGATTTTTTTGTTCCATCCGCTGTGCTCCCAGTAGTGAGTGAAAATCCCTGGTTTTCCCTGGTTTAGTTGAATTGTGCTCTGTTGGGATCCCTGCCTCCTGTCCACACAGTGCAATTAAGTCATCCTGGTTCCTTGCAGGGTGTATAGGGTACTAGTTAGGTCACTGCTAAGAACAGTGTGTTTATTCAGTATTCAAGCAGCAAGCAGCTTACATTATCATATAAAATCATCAAGACCCTGGGACTCAATAGCTCTCACTTACCAGACCCTGGGACTCAATAATCCTGACCTGCCAGACCCTGGGACTCAATAACCCTGACCTGCCAGACCCTGGGACTCAATAACCCTGACCTGCCAGAACCTGGGACTCAATAACCCTGACCTGCCAGAACCTGGGACTCAATAACCCTGACCTGCCAGACAATGGAAATCAATAACCCTGACCTGCCAGACCCTGGGACTCAATGACCCTGACCTGCCAGACAATGGGACTCAATAACCATGACCTGCCAGACCCTGGGACTCAAAAACCAACAATATATATACAGTGTCTTGCAAAAGTATTCAGACCCCTGACCAATTCTCTCATATTACTGAATTAGAAATGGTACACTGAAATTTCGTTCTGTTCGATATTTTTTTTATAAAACACTTAAACTCAAAATCAATTATTCTAAGGTAACATTGGTTTTATGTTGGGAAATATTTTTAAGAAAAATAAAAAACTGAAATATCTTGCTTGCATAAGTATTCAACCCCCACACATTAATATTTGGTAGAGCCTCCTTTCGCTACAATAACAGCTTTAAGTCTTTTGGGGTAAGTATGTACTAGCTTTGCACACAGTGTCGGAGTGATTTTGGCCCATTCTTCTTGGCAGATTTGCTCCAGGTTGTTCAGGTTGGTTGGACGACGCTTGTGGACCACAATTTTTAAATAGTGCCACAGATTCCTAATTCCTCATTGTCCTGCTGAAAGGTGAATTTCCTCCCAAGCTTCCGTTTTTTAGGGGACTGAAGCAGATTCTCTTGCAGTATTTTCCTATATTTTGCTCCATCTATTCTTCCTTCAATTGTAACAAGATGCCCAGACCCTGCTGATGAGAAGCATCCCCACAGCATGATGCTGCCACCACCATACTTCACTGTAGGGATGGTGTGTCTTGAGGCATGGGCAGTGTTAGGTTTGTGCCACACATAGCGCTTTGAGTTTTGGCCAAAAAGCTCTATCTTGGGCTCATCTGACCACAAAACCTTTTCCCACATCACAGCTGGGTCACTCTCATGCTTTCTGGCAAACTCCAGATGTGCTTTCTGATGGCACTTCTTTCTTGCCACTCTCCCATATAGGCCAGTGTTATGCAGAGCTCTTGATATGGTTGACTGGTGCACCATTACTCCATTCCCAGCCACTGAACTCTGTAGCTCCTTCAAAGTGATTGTTGGCCTCTCTGTGGCTTCTCTCACAAGTCTCCTTCTTCTTTGAACGCTGAGTTTTGAGGGACTGCCTTTCCTTGGCAGTGCCTGGGTGGTGTGATGCAGCTTCCACTTCCTGATTATTGATCCAACTGTGCTCACTGGGATATCCAAACACTTGGATATTATTTTGTACCATTTCCTTAATTTTTGCATTTGTATTACTTTATCTCTAACTTCTGTAGAATGCTCTTTGGTCTTCATTTTCCTTCAGATTCACAGTCTTACCAATGATCCTTCAACAGTGGGGTTTTCATCCAGAAAATGTGACAGCAACTTTAATGGTTCACAGGTGGAGGCCAATGGTAAGGTAATTGTGTCCTCGTTAGGGCAATTTCTTTCATCGGTGCAAACTGGGAGCTTCCACAGCACAGGGGTTGAATACTTATGCAAGCAAGATATTTCAGTTTTATATTTTTCTTAAAAATATTTCTCAACATAAAACCAATGTCACCTTACAATATCTGATTTTGAGTTTCAGTGTTTAAAAATAAAATATCGAACAGAACGAAATTTCAATGTACCATTTGTAATTCAGTAATATCAGAGAATTGGTCAGGGGTCTGAATACTTTTGCAAGGCACTGTATATAAAAACACCTGCCTTGTTTTATTGCAGTGCTGCATTCAGAGGAAGTCTTCTTGTGTCTGGGAGTCTGAATTGAAGTGAAGCAAGTTCCTCTTACTGGTCTGTTCAGCCCCTAAATCTTTATTTTAAATTTATTTTTTAGGCTACAATCTAAGTGGGAAAACCACACTGAAGGGGCTGCCCAGAGCCTGCTTTACAGATGTTAAAATCCCACTGCACTCTTCAAAGGACAGAAGGGGTAAATATGCCGCTGGGACCCTGGCCAAATTCTCACATGGGGCCTCCTTGGAAACACACTGATGGGGTTGTCTTTTACAGTTATCTCAAACAAAACAGGACACATGGTCATTCTGATGACCTTGGCTCTTGGTGTAATGCTGCTGAAAGAAGCCAAGGAAGTGGCCTGTTATATAAAAGACAGGGGTATGCTGATGGGAAAGCAGCACAGCGACTGACTCTACCAGTGGCTGCCGGTGCCACTGGAGTTTTTACAGTGACACAGTGTCTCGAACCAAATGAACATGAAAAGAAGGAGACCACAGTGCAGTGATTCATGTTTGGGCAGTTCTTTTTTTTTTATGATGATGCAGGATTTATAAATAGATTTACAAGGCGATGTGGGAATCATGTAGAAACATGGAGCAATTCTAGCATGCTGGGGTAATACACTGGTGCTGTACGCACTGAGAGCAGTCACAATTATTTAGTGGGTTTCCTGGGTTTCCCTCAATGTAAAAACTCACAGATTAGTTGATTTCTAGACATTACTTTTTACCAGATGACTAATAGTCTTTTTTTTTCTGACTGCTTTATTATTCTCACCTGAAAACATGTTGTTGTGGAGGCACAATGCCTGGTGTACAGAGATGCTAGTACAACCCATCTTTAGCAGTTAATACATTAACACTGAAATACACCAACTACGTATTTATTGGGAATCTAGACACCCACTGTCTGGCGTCTCTATCTGACAGTTTCCATGGAAACACTGCAGTCCAAGTGACTTTACAGCAAACTTGTAGATAAACAGCTCTTCCATGGCTACACACAATGTGTCCACTTGGTTTGCACGCTTGGTTTGCATGCTTGTTACTCATGCTTGGTTTGCATGCTTGGTACTCATGCTTGGTTTCACTTCTTGCCATACCTGTGACTCCTCCTGGAACAGGTTCAAGAGAGATAGCATAAGTGTAACAGGGTGGAGGCGTGGCACGAACCTGCACCCACACCTACCTCAAGGGTGTATCTTAACGACTATGCAAAAGAGCCAGGCTTCTTCTCTGCTTTCGTGGTTATAGAGCATTTAACCTCATCTCCTCTCACCAACAGGTGTGTATCACCCAACACTGTCCATTGCACACGCTTATTGGCATTAAAGAGTCTGTGCAAAGAACAGCTAAACATACTACAGGCAAGAACTCTGTTTATATACTGTTGAGCCCATCACCCTCCCATGCCAATGATGCCTATATCTGTGGCCTTCCTGACCCTTCGTTTAAGACCTGATTTACAATCTGCTCCATCTCGTACGAGAGGATTTCATACCGCAACATTATCTTCCGTAAGCACAAAAGGAGAGCTGTAACACAGCTGCAGCCTATAATCATTCGATTCCTTTTTACAAGCCCTACAGAGGCCCACATAATACATCTGGACCATGTTTTAAACAGTCAGACTCCAATACGAATGGCGACCCAAACACTAAGAAGACAAGCTGCTGCGCTTGTTCCAAGGACACCACAATCTTTTTTGTTTCTGAACGTCAGCTCGGGGATACAGTTCCATGAAGCCTGAGTTTCTACAGTACAGTATTTTAAAACTTCTCTCTCGTGTGAAGAAGTGAAGACTAGAGCAGCCACGTGCAGTTGATGGATGGTGGTGTTGCTGCATCTGACACTGACAAATCGAAAGAAATGAGTCAAGTGCTAAGCTGTGGGGAGTCGTTACGAGCTTTTCGGTTACGAATGGCTAAAAGTCCAAAATATCTAGTTGCCTACAGTACATTAATTACTTTTTTTTTTTTTTTTTTTTTTGGAGTATGCAGAGAGAGAAGAATCTTCATCATGCATTTGGGGGCAGAACATGGGGAATCTGGTAGTGATTTAAGTGCTGTTAAGTGGGTTGAGGCAAAGCAGTATCTGGGAAACAACACACTTTACTGAGTAAGTTTCTCATGGCACTGCACCAGCGTTTATAAGTGCAGACACTGAAGCGTCTTGTTTAAAAGGCTGGACTGGGATTCTTTAAAACATTTATGGCAGATTAATAACATGAAATCATTTTTTCAGGCACCACATTTTAATAAGATCCTTAAAATAGGGTTACAAGCTCCTGCTTTGTGAGGAGTCACTAATTAAAGCAGAACATTTTGCATTGCTAAGAGACACGCCAGTCCCACCCTCTGGAGACAAGGCTGCGTTTCCTGAACAGTGATCTTAACAAGCACAGCTCCCTCAGAGCTCCCTCTCTTATTATCAGTACTATTGTTTCTATTGCTGGGAGGCATTCGAAGACTTTCAAAAGTGTTTTCCCCCTTAAATTGCTACCACAATCCTGGCACACCTCAATTTTCTTGTCAAATCTCCGGCCGCTGTGCGAAGTGGGTGTATGAAAGTGACACGAACCAAGTTTCCAGACCATGGGCGTAGATCTATCCCCCACTTTTTGGTCAGGGGTATGACATGCAATCATACCCCCCAGTTTTCAAGCTTAACTGTACTGTAATTGTACTATAATTATATTTTTGTATCACATCTTGTACTAGTAAAAAAGAATGATCCGCTAATTTTATAGAGCGGAAAAAACTACGTCGTATTAAAAAAAAAAAAAAAAAAAAAAAAAGGAAAAAAACAAAGTTACACACGAACTGTACTCGCAAAGCTCTGCACGCCGCCTAGCAAACAAAATTCTGCATTGCACTGCAGGAGCTAATAATCTCGCGCCACTGCGGCAACGATGAACACAAACTGCGAGAAACGAGCTTCGTCAGCTTGCAGCTTGAACAGTAGAAGAAAAAACGAATGAAACGTAAGACGATCACGTCATTCTTTTCACCATCCATATCCACGGTGACTGATGAGTCAGGTCAGATTTAGTTTACTTTTTTTGTTTATTTTATTAATTTGTTTATTTATTTATTCTTTTTTTCTCTTTTCGTTATTTATTTGTTGTAGCCTGTGACCTCTATTGGGCTTTATTGTTTTAAAGTGGGCGTTATAATACGTCAGTATGCATACAGGTAAGAAAAAAAAAATGACAGTATGGCATATCAGCAAAATAAAAAATAAACATCTATAGGGGAAGAGCAAAGGAATTCACAGTCCCTCCCACTCTGATAAGCCTTCATCCTGCAACGTCTGTATTTGAAGAAACAGAGGGATTCAACGCGTGGAGGAGGGATATTAAAAATAGAAGCGGGAGTGTCACAATTATAGGGTCCATGAACACAAGCATGGTTCAGTTAGCTGTGCGCACTTTTCCACTTCAATCATAAGGTGATTTTAACCCTCTAAGGTACAAGGGAACCGTAGATGGTTAAAACAAAAATGAAGCTCACTTTCTTATTTTTGCAATTAGGTGCACAAAACAGGGTTTAAAATCTACCGACAGGATGGATCTGTTCATCCTCGTGACACTTAAGTCGCGCTCAAATGTACTTTAAGAAGAAACCGATTGAACAAGCGTTCAATTCCTTGTGTACATTAAGGGGTTAATGTACGAGCAATCACAAAATTGCAGTGTAAATTTACCATTGCAGACTTGCAGAAGCCCAGGCAGGGGTAACAGAAAGCTACTCTAATCAGCAGCTGCTTTTAAAAGGGACGACTGTTCCCATGGATCGCAAACCTCATACATACCAGTGCAACAGGCTTGTGCTTCAAGCAGTCAATCAGGGTCACAATTTTAATGTAAACATTGTACTGTGTAACAGTAGCCAATGTCCCATTTGCAGCGAGAGCTGTACCAGGGATGCACACCAGACTTGTGATGTCTGGCAGTGTGCAGCAGGTCCGGTGAATGGTGCCGTTATAGTAATGACACTGTAAAGACACGGAACGCTGATTCACATCCCTGTTCTCTGGATCTACCATACCCCATGAGAAACAAAAAAGCAATATGCCACATTTAGCAAAATCATGGTAATGTCTAGGATTTGAATATGTATGTTTTTGAATTTCTTATTAAATAATTTGGTAGCATTTAATACCGGTATTAGTAATGGTAAGTAGAAACCACACAAAATGCAGGTGAACAGGCCAGTGCCACTGTAAGCACTGCTGTTTGTAGTCCAGCCTTTTTGTACACGTCCTGTATTGTAGGATCCTTCTTGCTGCCACAGAACTTGACTCAGAAATTGTGCTGCCTGCTCAGATCAGAGGGGCTCTGCTGGAAAGCGCAGAGAAGCGCAAGAGAATCGACCTTGGAACTGGAGGAGATTCTCCCAGCTATCAATAGCGAGGCAGACTGAGATCCGCCAATCAGCAAGGATTACAACTCGGAAAAAAAATGTAAAAAATGTAGAAATAAGAAAGAGTCCTGTTTGGTTCTCAGTGAAGGAAGAGTCCCAGCAGGGATGCAGCCTGTCTCTCCACATGTCATCGTCGGCAGGTTGGGAAGTGCCGGGGGGCAACATACTCGCCCAGACGCAGCGGGGGGTGGTGGTGTGCATCATCCAAACACCACCTGCCAGCATCATTAGCACTCTCACCTTCTCACAATTAAACTAATAAATGCAGTTTTGTCACTGCAAGTCTGAGGCCAGGCTTAATCTCACTGTGATTCAATCTTATGGTCTTACTGCATGTCTTTGCTGATAGAGCTGCCACTGCATATGGATTGACAGAATAGTTTCGCTAGCTAAAACAAAAAGGACAGAGGATCGTATCAGTAAACGTTGTTTGAAATGCTGTACAGTCCCAAGGATAATGCAACTAATTACAGTATGGAGGCTTCTTTCCTTATAGCTAATTTGAAAAAAGTAAATAGCAAAACAAACTACAGCTGTGATAAAGGAATGGTTTTTTTAGCAGTTTTGTTATCATAATTTTTGTTATACAGTACTTTTTAAAGACCACTAAGATAAGTGGCACCATGTTTAACCCTTTACTGCCCAGGGTATGTGCCCATACCTATTTTCTCACTGTCAAATATAATGGACACTGGGCAGCAGAGGGTTAAAATGTAATCCTATTGTATATGGAGACAGTGTGGTCCAGTGGTTAAAGTCCAGGGCTTGAAGGCAGAAGATCACCGCTTCAAATCCCACCTCTGCTATGACTCAGTGTGTGACCCTGAGCAAGTCACTTAACCGCCTTGTGGCTGAAATGTTAAGTCAATGTCTTAGTGTAAGTGACTCTGCATGTAAAGCACAGTTCACAGCCTACCTCTGTAAAGTGCTTTGTGATGGTGGTCCACTATGAAAGGTGCTATATAAAGATATTACTATTATATCTTTTTTGTAATCCTAGCGTATATGTTTTTAACATGATTCCTGGGGTAAATCCAAATAACTATTTGCCAAGGGAAAGTTATTTCTACTCTCCCCTGTAAGGAGGGAAGCAGGGCTACTCTACTTACTGTCCCTCGTACATGTCTCCGTGTCGCCACGTCCATGTGAACAGATTTTTAACAGCAATGAAGCCAAACTGAAATAATTTCAAACTATCCTGATGTTTTAAAATAAATGTGTCAGTGGGGTAAAAGTGAAACCCATTTCTATAGGGTTCATTTCTTTAACTTTTTATATATATATATATATATATATATATATATATATATATATATATATATATATATATCCATATCATGTTTAGTGGGTGTGTGTGATAGTTCTTTAGTTTTAGTAAAATGAACAGGTGTGAAAATATGTTCCTAACAGTGCTGGAAATCTGAGTTGGTGGTGGTTAAAACATCGTCTACCCAAATAGTGCCCCTGGGTATTTGAAATGGTAATCTGTGTGGTTTCGGAGACTAATTGAACCAATGGTTACCTCACTACAGCAGTGACTGGGTAACGTACTATACTGGAGTTGCCATGGAAACCACAGAATCAAAGCTGGAAATTCTGGGCTCTGAAAGACTTTATAGATGGAACAGTTCTTAGAGTATAACATGACCTCCAATGGCTGTTTCTCTGAAGCACTAAAGCAGGCATGTCCACTCTCTCACCCTGAACCTTACTGGGAACCTTACTGCCCCTGCACAAGCCACATACACTGTCAGAAATAAAAGTGAGATGGAGCAGGATTGGGATAATCCCAATGAAACATTTAGAAATATTAAGAGTTAAGGTTTCTTAAGAGCATGTGTAGAATGCATCACACATTTATGTTGTTCTTACTAATAATGCATTTTAACTTTTATAGCACAGGGGCAGTCAATAAAAAAAAAAAAAAAAAGCTCCATTATTCCCATAAAAGTGTAACTCACCAAACAGCAACCAATCAATCAAATGTCACGCCTTCCTTACAAAACTAACCCTCATATATTTGTATTCAGGCAGCAATCCCTAACATTAGCTTCCTGGGACTGAATTACATTTTCCTTTGATGCATGCAGCAGCAGCAGCAGCAGTGGCAGGGCAATACAAAGTGAAGTGCTTGAGCCGGACGAAGGGATTGTGTTGTAATTGCAGTTAGGGGTTCAGCTGCCACAGCATGGATCAGAGCCAGATGCTGGTTGCACCAACTACACAATAACTGAGCAAGCAGATGGCAACAGATTAACATCTAAATAAAAAGAAACAGGGATCCCCCTCAACTCGGCTGAAAGCAACTTGACAGGTCAAACAATTGCCACCGCACTTGAAGTGTGTACCTCATTATTGTTGGGACTTTGATTGGGCCAGTGGGGAGAAAGGCAAAAGTGTTAAGAGTTTCTAGAAGGGTGTGATAGCCCAGCCTGAAAGCTCAGTGCTCTCTCTGCAAAAGGAAGTTCCTCCTGCTCTTTGTCCTGATTCTGTCTCCGTTCAATCTCTAAATGATTCCTCTGGTCCTGGTCCCTGCGTTAAGTTTGCAATCTATTTTCCAGACTGTACAAATTCACTTTCCTCAGCCCATCCTCTACCACTATGTGAATCACTATAATTCCCTGAAACCTGCTTCAATGCACTTCAACACAAGAGAAGCCAGAATTGAACGTGTTGCCCCGTCAGTCTGCACAGTGCTTCCTACTTTCCAGAGGAGACATTCTTGCCCTGGAGAGCTGGTGGTCATGATAAAGGAAGAGCTGGCACAGGACAGTCCCTATTAGACAGCTCTGCACCGTGTCCTGTGCTCACATGCTACAGCAGATCAGTCTCCAGTGAGTGCACGTCTAGCAGGCCCCAGGCGCTGCAGCCATGCAAATAGGTGTCATGATAACAAGTGTCTGCACTTCTGCCAGTAGCCATTAGCAGGTCGGAAAGAGGGCAAAGCATTTCAGCCGTGAATATCAAGACTGAAAACACCTATCCTGTTGTATTTTCTGAACGGCAAAGTAGGCGCACCAGTTTATTTCACCTCAGGAGGCCTGGGTTACTTGCCTTGTTTACTGGAGCATTCTTCATTGTATTAAAGCCAATTTGTTGTCAATTGACTCATCTGGATAAATAAAGGTTTTGATCGATTGATTCATTGGGTTTGGTCACATCGTTACCTTCATCCACAATCTGGAGACAGACAGAAACCTACAGAAACGGGTAATCGACAGAAGATCCGTTAAAGATGCTTATCATGGAACTGTGGGCATAGAGGCCATTGGCCAGGCAACAGAGATGAATGACAGCTGTGAGGGGCTGCAGCAGTGCTGCTGTGTTTCTATCCTGTTTATGCTGCTAAAGCTTTTTCAGAATGCAAGACTCAGTGGTGCTTAACCTTCTCATGACCCTGCGTCTAAATCACTTTGCAGGTTATTTTTTTTCTTTATCACTGCAGTTTTTAGGATGAACTGAGAAGCGGGAACCAGGATTTATATTTTAAAACTTGAACTGATATTTGTATGGGCAAAATTGGGATGCAATATCTACAGTATGAGCGTGCTTGGAGACAACAAGATCAACCCCTTGTTGAGGGAGACCTCAGTACATTGCTTTATAGTGCCGTAGGGCGTCACAGCTCACAGCACATGAATTTGAGGTTTGATTTGAATCTCTAATTCAGCATGATGCCAAATTCTATCGGGTACACGAGTCCTAATAAAGTGGCCATGCAGTATATATGGGTGAAGATTGTTCAAGAAATAAGAGGCAAGCCTTCAAAATGACAAAAAAAAACTACCTAAATAAGTCAAAACAAGTAAGAAACAACTTGGGTCACATAGGAGCATCTAAATGATTGCTTTGAGTTGTTTCCTGTGTTAATTTTTATACATTCTCATAACTAAGGCTGTGTTACTTTCACTGCATTTTTACTAACACTGAGTACTGCGGTACAGGGCTGAGTGCGCTCCCTCCTTCATCTATCCAGGACCTCCAGAGCGTATTCAACAAGCAAAGACAACAACGGCACAACATCCAGATATCAGCAGCAAGTGCCACACGTCAGCCTCCGCTCTGTTGTACAACAGCACTGACTCATCAGAAACTAAAACATAATAATTCCAATGAAGAATGCTCAATGGCTCTGTCTAAATTAAAACCACACCACTGGGCTTCTTTCAACGTTTTCAAGGTTTGGAGCTCCGATCTCAGTCTGGCTTCACTTACCATGATCGTGTGGAGGAGGTGAGCATTGTGATGGACACCCAATAAATGCTATTCACTACAGTGTAGGTAGAAGGGTTGCTGCTCGGGTGGTCACTCCTAGGTGTGACCATATCAACAGTATTGATGGTGGTAGAGTTGCTGTCCTTCAGATCCTAAACAGAGGTCAGTTCTGCCTCCTTAATGGATAGTAAAGACTTGCAAGTATATTCACCCCCACTGATCTGGGCAAGATCATGTGCAATTCCTGAACCCCTCTAAATGGGAACAGGACAACCTGTTGTTATATCAATTCCTGTAAAAATATCTTAAAAACTCGCTATGCTGAAACAGCCTCATAGGTGCAGTAGGTGACGTATTAAACTATCAAGGGCACTTAATGCATGCAACTCCACGAGCGTGCAATAATAAAAAGATAATGAAGATGCAAATGATACGAAATGTGCAGCTTCTGGAAAAGTCCATTAAATTCCAACCATAATTAAAAAGCAAACCACAATAACATTATACAAGCTGGACGTGAACCAACAACCAGAGTTCTACAGTCTCAACCCTACAAGCTCTGGAGAGTTTGGGACAAAGGGAGGCCCAAGGATTCCCTTGCGTTTTCCTACAGAACACTCACATCAATGAAAGGCTCTCCATTTGCATGTATAAATAATGAAAACCGATTGCAATCATTTTTCAGCTCTTGGATAGCAGCTCTGTGTTCCAGTCCAATAAAATTAATTTTTATCTGACTTAATTATCAAAGGCAGAGACTCCAACACAATGCCGAAGCAACACTGCTTAACTGAACCCCCCCCCCTGACCCATCTGCACGACTAACACATGTTCAGCACCCGTTGTGTGAATCTGTATGGACCTTGCGCCGGAGAGGAGAGGGAGGTGGATTACTCAATGTGAGTTCCCAGCGTTTGCTGTCTCCCACTCTGGCAGGGCTGGCTACCGCCTCCACACTGCTCAGCTCTGAGGCAGCTCTTCCCACACACGATTCATTCAATAACAACATGTCTGCAGTGCAGCAGTGTGCCCGCTGCCAGAGACAGAACACCCACTTCAGCAGACTGAAAAAAAACAGGCTGTCACTTCCAGCTTTAAAATGCAGATTCTTTATGTTATGAGCATACAGTATTTTCTGGACTTGTGCTGCTGTTTTGTTTTGTTTTTTTGTTTTATTTATTTATTTATAACAACAACAACAACAATAATAATAATAATAATAATAATAATCTTTATTTTTTATAGCGCAATTCATACAGCACATTTCAAAGCGCTTTATAGTTTAAAACAATAAATACACAGTGATATTAAAAATGGACAGAGTTTTTTTTTTTTTTTTTTTTGGGGGGGGGGGGGGTGTTTATAAAAAACCATATGGTTCCACCGAAATCTTCAATGAAATGACCAGTGATAAGTACCTTAAATCTGCAGGGGCACTTATTATAGTACAATAAATCAACTGTAACCACACTGAAATGCATGTCTGTCCTGCATCACCCCTCCAGCTGTTTTACCAGTCACACACCCATCCATTAAAGACGTTCCCTGCTTCCGCGCTGTGTATACTGGACTCCGCAAGCACTGCCTGTGTTTATCTGAATGCTGCTGGACTGAATGTTTGCTCCCCGTCTGCAGTCACATTGTCACAATTTTGTTGTTGCTTTTCTCTGAATGCTTTGTTCAGAGCTCTGCTTGTTTACCTCTTTGTGCTCCCTACTTATCCATGCTGATTGGTCTTTTACACACAGCACCTTGAATAAACCACTGAAAAGCAGCACAGCAAAGCAGCACACTTACAAAAGCAGGAGCAAGTGTGCTGGCATTAGCCGAATGTTTCCCTTATAAAAGTTTTACTATGGTAATTGTGCAGTTTTCCAATGCTTTTCCCATCATAATGATATGCATTTGCCATAGTTTACCATGGTTTGGCATGTTTTATATAATATGTTTTACTATCCTCTTTGGGCTGTACAATGCTTACCTATGCTTTAGCTTTGCTTTATCACACTTGGTGATGTTTTTATTATGGCAAATGTTTATAGTGTCATACCCATACAATATATTTCACTGGACTTGTTTCAGGATCAAAACAGATTTTGATAGACTCATTAATTTAGAAAACCTTTTTTTCCATAAGCTAAAGTAAAACAATGCTATAAACCCCTCTTTCTTTCTTTCAGTGGAACAGTAGAGATGTTGCTGTTTCATATTATTGCTGCGATTCAAACCTCAGACATTCCCCACAATGTCATGTTTTGTTAAACAATTTGGAGTGTGCCTTGCATTGCTTCTTTTTGCGCCAACAAAAAAAAAGTGAAAAAACACAAGCCAAGGCATTTTGTCTCGGGGCTGAGAACTGTCTTCCACACTTAGGACAATGAACATCACTGGCAGCTTCATTACTGACCATCGCAGCTCTGCTGGTACCCACTCTGTGGAGATGCCAGGCAGCATGGAAACACACACATTCGCTTAGGCTCCCGGCTCAAACATGAGAGAATGAATTCAAAGCTTTTTCATGCAGTGTCTGGCTGTTCAGCCTACCGGCACGCAGCACAAGAACCTTGCACTCGGTCTTCGGGGTTCATCAAGAAAAGACTACGGAGTATGATTCGATACACAGAACCTGAAGAGAGCAGTGAGGTTTAAAATGTACCCCAGAGGATTCGAATCAATGTTGAGGAGGATTTCAGAGTTCATACTGACCTTAACTCAGGACTGTGCTTATATAACCATGTGAAACTTTCCTATTTGTTTAGAGCAGTTCAGGTTCTCAGAAATGTCAAAGTGTCCAAAGTAATGTACTGTAACTGTACTAGTCTTGGAGTTATATTAGGAGTTACATGTCTATTAAGGAATCTCAAAACTTTTAAACAGCAAAGGTAAGCATGACAGGGTAGTGCTATGGTCCAAGCTGTTACCGGCTTCGAAGGAGACTCTGAAGCTGGAAAGTTAAGTGCTAACGCGCATGTTTATTAATCCCACAGGGGGACAAAACAACAACGAACAAACAAACAAATACGACACGAGGGCCAAAATAAAGAGTTAAAACCAAAACTAGCATGAGGCAAGCTGAGCTGCGCCTTCCCTGGCTTTCCTTCTCCAAACACCACCCCCAAAGGGCTTGTCTCCTCCCTTTTTATACAAGTGGTCATTCCCTAATTATGCATTGGGAATGAGCACTCCTGTGATTGCTGGCAGGGATAGATTTAACCCCATCCCTGCCACAGTAAGTCTGTTTGAAGTAGGGGGTGGGAAAAATATCCAAATATTCGAACATGAAAATAAAATATTTGTATTCGTCAGAAATGGATATTGTGCATTTTTAAAAAAAAAATTATTACAATTGTTTTGCAAAGTAAAAAGTACATAACACATGGTGTATGTACATAATACAGGGTTTATTTTAGCAATAGACTAAATACTGTAATAAGCATCTTGTGTGTTTGCTCTTCCGCTTCATTCAGTCATTGCAATATGGCAAAAGGCCTCAGTCTGACATGTGGAATTATTTTGACAAAATAAATGAACAACGTCTGTGCAAGTGCTTACAGTTGCTCTCGATCCCCAATTTAAAATGCTTAAGTTTCTTTCTGATGTCCAAAAAAAAGGAACCCAAAAGAGAAACTGTGTCTAGATTACGTGTACGCAACCCAGAGCTGGCAAATACTGCACACAGAAGACCCGCTCTTATGGTGGAAGCAACATGCCTCGCGTTTTCCAACACTGTCCCAATTTGCAAGGGAAATGTTCTGCATACCGGCAACATCGACTCTGTCAGAGAGGGTTTTTCAGCAGCTGGTAACACCGTTACAAAGAAGCGGCCCATCTAAGTGCAGAAGTCGTGGATGCAATTCTGTTTCTGAAAAAAAAAACTGAACTTTAAAAAAACACAAAAAAAGAAAATCAGATTTTTAAAAAAATTACTTTCTGTTGGACTGTAAAGTAAACAACGCAAGGCGCTGACTTTCTGCCTGTGGTCTCAAATGTCAATGAACAGGAATAGGAACTGCAGCACAGCTTGAAGCAATCCTGGCTCAGGTATCAAGGAAGCAGCCCCAATACCTCCTAACTTCATTAAAACAAAAGACAACCTTTTAACAGCTTGACAGACCTTGTTCTTTTTTTGCTCGAAAAACGGCAAGGCCTAGCACTTCCTTGTGTCTTGGTTTCGCAGACAGAAAAGGGCCAATTAGTCCCTCAGACCTCCTTGTCAATCTTAAACCGCTGTACCAGAACATAGTAATGAGCTGGGTTTCCCACGCATCCTTAACTGTGGTAAAGGTTCACTAAAATGAGGCTAATATAGATCACGTGCCACTGCAGCTATAGTGCAGGGTGGAAAATAAATCTTCCATAGAGCACAGCAGCCTTAGCCATTCAAGACACGGCTATACCTGAACTCATTGAAGCACAATGAGACAGAACATGCACAAGCAGGGACCTCAACTGCATTACCAGTTGAGGGCTATACTTCTGCTGGTCTCATTTCTTATCACCCCACCACTAGGGGTCAATGTGGAGCACAACAGCAGCCAATGGATAAAAAGGGAGAAGAACACACACCCTATAGCCAAAGAACAACCTGTGATTACACCACAATCCTGTTCCTCAATGCATACAGTTAGGGGATATTTTGGATGCTGACATATTTCTCCAATTGGATAGTGGGTTTGGTGTGCTTGGCTCTATAGAACGTTCCAGGGGAGGTGTGCAGAAACTGGTTGATGTGTCTGTGGTTTGCTGAAGTGTTTTATCGTTTTTTGTGGCTTTTGTTGTGTTCACAACTGCAGTGCATGTGGGGAGTTGTCAGTAGCTAGCTTCTGGGTGGCTTGCTGCAGCAATGTGTAGAAGAATACCATAGATGAAATGTTACTGCTTCACAAAAACTATATATATATATATATATATATATATATATATAAGTAGAGATATATATAGATATATATATATATATATATAGACACGTTTGTGTTTGAAGTGATTTACTTGACTAGTGGCTATTTTCCGCCTTACGATTTACTCCCATTTTGTATCTGTTAAAAGTGTAAGATGCTACAATATCAGTGGGAAATGTAAACGGACAAACTACACACAAACTGGTCAGTCAAGGAATAAGGTAAATACACACAATGGAATTCTGATTTAACATTAAATTGGTTGTGGGAAACTGCAGGTTTAATAAAGCGTATTCAAACAGTACTGACTGTACCTGCCTAGCAATGCAAACACGATGCACAACACAGCAAATACTCCTGTATAAAGTCACGTGAAAAGCGTGAAAATAAATACTACACTGTAGACTATAGCAAAGCCATCTAAAAAGCATTGTTTGGGCAATGCTCCACGCTATGTGCATTACAGTCAACACTGCCACAGCATGTCTGCTTCTTTTTCATCTCGCCAGCCAAGCCTTGTCCACAATGTATCGGATAACCATGCAAAGTTAATCAGGACTAGCAGTTACCAAGATAAAGCTTTCACTTGACTTGTGTCCCTGAGTAGAAGAGAATAACGTACAGATGGTACCGGTATTGAACTTAGACTTTCAAGCTTAAAGCACTAAAGGTTAATTCCAGGTGTTATGCATCTGAATAGAGTCTGGCTTGGAAGGGCAAGCTTTGGCCTACGCTCTTGTCTCTCCATCTCAGTGTGTGCATGGGGAAGATAAAGGGTACTGTTCAAGCATTCCGCCAATACAGATGCAGAATAGTTTATATCATATACTGTACATTAGCCCAATGTTTATTTACTTAAATCTTTGATATTGTGATATGAGTTTTTTCTGTATATTTCACAATTGTTGTTTCAATGTTTTCCACATTAACTTAAGTATCCCTTTAAATTGGCAAAATATCAAGGCTCATCCAGTTCCAACTGCTGAATGTTAAACGTCTGTAAAAATCAACAGCACTGCATTGTACAAACAGGGCAAGACCTGCAACACCCTAACAACAAACCCAGGAGAGAGTCTGAAAAAAAAACAAGGCAACCCAGAAAAGTCTTTCAACTCAGATTTTCAGATAGTTTATGCTATGGTTGTTCAGTATTTTCCATTTCAATCTGAAATTTAAGAGGACCTTACTGAAAGGCAGCCACAAGAATGCAATCAGCTCTCAGTTTAACCAGGCTAGCTGCTGCCCGCAGTCACGTTTAAAGAGATACTTACACCATCTGAAGAAAATGTACATTTTTAATATCCTGTTTTATGTGGGTTGTCTCTGCTAAGATCATTTGTTACCAGGCTTACCCACTTTTTCAACCAAAAAGAGCTGCTTTTTCTACACACTCTGCAACTGTGGTAACTGTTCGTAGTAAATGGAAAATCTCCGTTCAACGGGGACCACAATAATAGCCGCACAGCCCGATCATTTCTCAAACCACCCACTTTAGAAATGCAGCTCTTGGGAGTCTTTCCAGAAGCAGACTGGTTGTTGAATAATATGCATGATAATAAACAAGGATCTAAACAACAACAGAGGACGATACAATCCCAGATAATAGGATATTCAACATTCAGGCAATGTGTACAACCCAACAAGGCTGTTTAACATAGCACAGAGAGCCAATGATTTATTACACAGCAAAAGGACAAATCCAACCCAAACCATGTAAATATATCTGGAACCCTCAGCTATACTGCTAGGCCTGCCTTACACAGGCCAAGGTTCAGCTACACAGCACACCCAGGTTAGCTCCATACACGTCATGGTGCCACCTCCATTAACCTGAGCTTACAACATCAGTCCTTTCAGTTGTAAAACCGCACTGATTCTTCCATACATGAAATGGCTGATCGCAATTTGTTTTGCAGCCCTCAAACAGAAGGTAAGTTTGACAGAAGCATGACGTCACACTCCACAGACATGACGGCGAGCCACTCAAAAGCTTTTTTTTTTTTTAAGTGCACAGCAGAAAAAGTTTTTTTTATATTTGAATACGGTCTGAAGGGAAGAGAAAGCTGTGTGTCCTTTTCCTTCACAGAGATGACCTCCAGTACAGAATCACACAGCCAGTGTTGTGAGAGCTAAGTTACTATAGAAATTGCATTGGAAAAGCTGCCAGTCAGCTTCAACCATTTATTCTGCAGGCCACATATGCTAAGCAATCGAACACCACACACAATATGAAGCCAGACCATGCCTTTTAATCAGAAATAACATGTTTTGTAAGAATGAAGTACATTCGGAAAGGTGATACATATCGGGTCCCCTCCAGACCACAGAACTAAAATAAAAAAAGCTTCCTTATGGACTTCAGTCCTTTAATGTACATTTATCAGCTAGCTTTATGAATAGAGCCCCGGTATTGTCAGTGCTGCTGATTTTGTTGCAGGATTATGAAATTATTTAGTGTTTGCTGGTTCTGCTCCAAATTAGTATTTTCTAGTCTGGCTCTCAGCACGTGTACCTCTGTTCAAAGTTAGAGAAGCAGTCATTCAAATAGGATTCCCACACATGCAGGAAACAAAGCAGCTAACTGGCATTCTCACACCACTTTGCACCTGCATTGGCAGCTATTACAAAGCCCTAGAGGGAAGCTTCCATAAACTGAGAAATGAATTAAGTGTATAAATGTAAATGTGCTTACTCTGCTACTGATTCAGATTGCTTCCCTAGAAATATACATGTGAATCCTTTATGGATTTTTTTTGGGGGGGGGCCTTTTTATATTATAGATCTTGTTTTATTTGTCAATTGCTAACAATAAAGTGGACTGCTTGCACTTTGTTTGGATATGATGCACAGTGGGCATCATTAACAAGCCCGTGTAAAGGCCAGAGCCAGAGGTTCAGCCTCTCGCAGTGCCAGTAGATTTTTTCACTGTCATGTGGTCTCGGCAGTAAAGACGGCTTCTAACTGGGGTGCCGTCCACCCAGCAGGCCTGACAGGGAGTTCACGTTGGAATATAGTTTCCTGTCTGCGTCACAAGATTACAAGCATGAATCTCTGTGAATCCCAACGGCTTCTCCGTCTACCTTTCTACAGCTGCACAGAGGAAATGCGATTGAAAAAGAGGTCTTCCTTTTTTCTATACATGTCAAAGGGGCCTGCTGTTGGACTGATGTACCAATATCCCAAGCATCTGGATTTTGTAAAGGATAAAGGATAATAGGTCTATGTACAGTATTTGCTGGAAACATGCTATTATTTTATTCAATATTGTAGATCAGATTAACAATGCCAATCTCTGTCAATAATGACAACATTATTAAGGATGAGTTAGTTCTGAAGTACAGACCAATATGCAATCTGAGAACAGGATACTGTTGCCATTGATGGTAAGAATGTGTTTTTTTTAACTTTATTTGCAAGAGAGAGAGAAAAAAAAAACAATGCAACTTTAACATGAAATACTTGTTTATCCCAAGGATAATACTCCATAGCACTGCTGTCATGTGCAGTTTTTATGAAGTTACACACTTGCCAATAACAGACCTCACCTCATTTGTAGTACTTGTAACACGCACTGTGAGATGTTGGGTTTTCATATCCTCACATCACTCTGTATTCATTGGATACAGCGCTGGCAGACCCCACTATAAGTGTGTTCAAACTTCTCTATAGAAACAGTTTGCTCTCCCCAGGATATATAATAAAGAGTTGTTTCTTTGCAAAAATATACTAAATTAATTGGACAAGAGAAGGAGGTCATAACTCTGAGAGCCTTGAAGAGATTTGATGAAATCAAGTGGTCAGTTTCTTTTAGTTTTACAGGCCAGTTTTATGAAGGGTTGTACTCCCCATATGACAGTCGCTGCACTGCTTGCATTACAAGACTTCTGAAGTCCCTTCCACTGAAAGTATAAACTATTGGAAACATTATGCATTCAAACAAGCGCTTGCGTTGTCATGTAATTCGATACATTTCTCAAGCAGTCATAGCAACAGTTTTTTCCCCCCATCTTATTGTCATTTTATTGCATGTAGAAGCTTAGGGAGTCTTCCCAATGCATTGTATTGCATGTAGCAGCATAGGGAGTCTTCCCAATGCTAAACGCTCTTATCTGTGTTGGCAGCTATAGGCATAATATTGTGGGATGTTGGCCATATGGTTGCCAGGTGCTACCATCCGTAAGATCATATAGCCCCGCTACTTTAATCCTTAGCGTCCACCCCCACTTGAAGAGACAGTGGACCTGATTAATTACGCTTTTTATAAAGATAATATTCTTAAACCACGTCTCCAAACAGTCGTGAATACACTGAGCTCAAACCGCCAGACTGCTCTGATTTTGATGTGGAATGAATATGATTTGCTGAGGTGGTTGATCTGTGGGTTGATCTATCTGTGGGTTTAAATATTTATTTAATTTATTCTTTTTTTAAACGATGAATCACATAAAAATGTGTTGGTGCTTATGTTGTTGAGCTTGGGAAATGAATTACCACAGGGAACAGACTCGCCATTCTTCCACTCATGTTTGCATCATTCGCTGAATCACACAAACACGCCCCTTCTGTAGAAATTGTTAAAAATGCCTACAAAAAACACAGCAGTGTGACTACTTGTTGAATACTGCATGCAAATAACAGCACAAATACACACAAGGGATGTATTTCTGTAAATTGAGACACTCTTATAAAATGGACATTGTTTTTTTTTTAAACTAAAAAGAATATGTTTCAGGTCCTTTGTGCACCAGGGTTATAGAACCCAAACATCTCAATCTCTTCATAGTATTTATATACACCACCATGTTGAGCAATTGAATAAGATATGCATATGAAACTGTACAGTCTGGCCAGGGTGACATGCCTACAGTAGTGAGGTCTTAAAACATTTAATTCAGCCCATGCAAATTCCCAGGCTTCCCAGCCTCTGTGCTGTATAACATGAGTGGGGCTGTGCACTGGGGAGTAGCAGTTGTGTGCCACATCAGTAATGCAGCCAAGAACTGGGAACATTTATATTAAAATATGTCTAACTATATATCTCACAGCACAGTAGCTTTACCAACACAGTAAATTATGTAAGAACTACTCCAGGGGTGTTTCCGGTACACTTTAAACCCCAAAGTCATCCAAAATAAATTCAATCAAGTTACATTAACTTAAAAATTCAAATTGTATTCATAACCCTCATCCATTTAAAGTTAGCTGAACATTCAGATTTACTTTAGTGAATGGTTTAAGTAGAATCAAGGGACTAGATTCCCATCAGCCCTTGCCTGACTTGTACAATTTATTTTTGGAATTGTTTGTTGTTTATGGTGTTGTTTTGTGTATATGTTGTTGCACAAGTGTTGCGTTTGCTCCGCCTGCTCCCTTACATGTGTTCTACTTGTGTTGAGCATGTGGCCACCCTTAGCAAGTCAGTTAACCTCCTTGTGCTCCATCTTTGGGGTGAGACATTGTTGTAAGTGACTCTGCAGCTGATGCATAGTTCACACACCCTAGTCTTGTAACTTAAAAAGCACTGTGTGATGGTGGTCCACTATGAAAGGCACTAAAGATTATTATTAAAAAGTAAATTTAACTCAAATGGACTACATTACATGAATATAAGTTTAGGCAGCCCCAGAGAAAGTTGTCATAACAAAAACTAAGAGTAGGTAAACTTAATCATATTAAGACAATGATTTTACTCCATTTTTTTAGTAAACTTGACTTCTCAGGGTTTACAGTGTAGGGATTACGCAAACAGGCACTATCTTGCAATCCTGTTGTGTCTCGTCGTCTATCTGTCAGTCTGGCTATGGCTAAGCGGGTTCCTTACATCATCCCTTTCAGTTCGTCAATGCGTCTGATACTGCCCCACACTGGGTTAAATAAAGCCCTCATTCTGCATGCTCTACTTGGACTTGCCCTTTCTGAGGTCATTTCATCTCAGCAGTGTCTTCAGGTTCAAAGCCTTTAGGTGAAACAGCTAGGGAGTTAATGACAGGAAATAAGGTGCTGAAGGTGTGGAGAGAATTCCCCTCTGCAGGTGAAATGTCCTACAGTAGGAGGTGCAGGTAAAACAGACTACCTGCATGTAAAGCGTGCAAACTTTAGCTAAGCTTGTACAGCACCAGATATCTTTATACATGCTTGCTATCGCAAGAGCTGTGCATGGGAGCCAGTGCGCAACATGTATTATTTATGAGACTGTAAATTTTCTGTTACCGCGTTAATGTAAATAGTATGCCTAGCCATTATCCATGCATCACTCCCCCCCAGTTATAACTGCAGCAAATCCTGTTCATAAGGCCACTCAAAGTTTTGTCCAACAGTAATCTGTATGTGCAAGTAGTAATTTAATATGGGGATTCAAAGTCTTTGACAGGGATACAGTAGGTTGGCTGCATTCAACACAAAGGCAGGATATCAATGGGGTCCACAATGGTAATCATGAAGATGCCAAGTGGCTTTATGATCCGCTTGTGCTGTACAGTTTGGTCAGACATCTAATGCTCACAGCCTTGTTCAAGGAAGGCAAACTAATACCTAACTGTGAGAAGGCAGCCAGTCATTTTGGAAAGGAGCAAAGCTCAGTAACTCTGCATGCTGGAGAGACCGGCGTGAAGCAAATTACAGTCACGAGACAGCAGACAAAACCTGGTCAATCTGTAAAGTTAATCAGAAATTCAAGTAGCGCCAGGATGCACTAGCACTCAAGTGAAAAGGGAAGGGGAGCACTGCTGAATTTGAACAACAACAATTGTGACAGACAGACAGAAAGAGAGAAAAACAGGCAGACAGAGAGACAATTATTGGAGTTCAAAGGACCTCAACCTCTGTTTTTTGTTGTTGTTTTTTTTTTTTGTAAAGAAAACCATTCTTACATTTTCAACAGCAAACTTAAAAAGTACCTGAAGTTCTTGAGTTTATTTTCTATTCTGCTTACTGTTGATTATCCATTTTCACAATGCCAAAGATTGAGGGCCATTCGCTAGCAATTCGTTTTCAAGCCTCTTCTTGTCATTGTGATTTAGGCCACAGCAACTCCTATATTAAAACCCATGCCGCAATCGCATGATCCTTTTTATGCTGAATATAAAGCACATTTGGAAAGGGATGTTTTCAACAGTCACAGACTAGGCATGGATTCCTCAGCAACCTGAAACACGTCACAGAAACAAACAAATGGCATAAGTTTGTGTCTGATGTCTTTTGACTAAAATGATGATTTTTAAAACAATGATGAATCCTGGAGTGGGTTACTTCAGATGAATATTTTTTCAGCAGTGGCTTAATGCATTTTGCCTGAACCCTTCCACAAATACAGGACAGTACGCTCTTCCACTCAAACCATCAGTCTAGCCCGAACACATACCTTTCCTCACCGAAATAATATTAACAATAAATATCTGCAGTGAGCACAATACACTGCATATATTTTAAAGTACAGTTTTAATAGAAATCACTGTTAATCAATCATTAACGGCTAGACTCATTTTATAAGCAGATGCAAATTCCCTTTGTTTTTATGCAACTATAAATAACTTATTTCTAATGGAGCAGCACTCTCAGTTTTTAAAATGGAAAGTTATTTAATACATGCTCTAGCACAAAAATAACTTCATTTTGCATGCTAAACACTTTTGCAATTATAGACACATTTTATTGAAAAATGCAAACATGCACAACCACTGTATACAGTGCAGCAGGCTCACAAGCCCCAGCCTCACTAATTGAGCTCAGTCCTATCCAGAGTATAAACAAATTCCCTCTTTCTAAAAACCCAGACTATGCCCAGACTAGTTTATACAGTGGGGTCTATTCAATTGATCTGAATAGTTGCAGATCTGCAAACCACCAGTGTTTTGATATTAACTCACGACCAAAGCTGTAACTTTGAGGCAAAGCTACCCTAAAGAGACTCACGCACACACTGTTGAAGATGTGGGCTATGTCAAAGTCTCGCGGCTGTTCTGTATGTGCACCAGTGCAATATCGCCCTTTTCTCAGCTCACTTGATTCACAAATCTGGCACTGGAACCATAGCGATTGCACTGAAATTCACAGACTTTGGCAACATGGTGCAAGACTGCAGAGTTGTTAATTCTGCAATTACAGTATCATCAAAGAAGGGACACTCAGCACTCTAGAATTCCAGAAGGGAAGGGCTTCATTGTGAGGTCAGACTCTTCTTAAAGAACATGGTTCTCACGGAGTTACATGCTGCAATAGTAACACACACTGCCAAATCAAGCCCAGGCTTCGAGTCCCAATCAGATACTGTCTGATCCATACCTACACTGCAATACCAACACAGTGTGTGGAGAGAGGCAGCCCTTGCCCGGAGCTGACACTCCCCCATCTCCACCTGTCTGTGAACACCTTATTCACCAGCACCCATTTAAATAGCTGGCTAATGCCATTGCTTACCTGTCTGTATCCACACCTCTCTCTTTACAGTGTGTGTCACTGGCAATAAAATAAGAGAACAAAAACGCAGGAATGTAATTCTAACCCTTGCTGTGATCTCGGGTCTCTTAAAAAATGAAGGAAAAGAGGCAGATATTAATTAGCAACATGAAAAATGCAAACAAGCTGCTAAATAATTATTTACCGTTATGCAATAAAGAATGGGTAAAAGAAGGTTCTGCAAAATGTTGGGAGAGAGGGGTACACAATGAAATAACACGGGACAGGATTTATTAATCATTTCGTCGTCTAAAATAAGGGTGGATTGAAAAAAAAACTGCGGTCACAATACCCAGAATGGGCAGGGGGAACAGAAGGCATAAACAAATAAATAAATAATATAATTTATTGTGACACCGGCAAATGTCGCCGCCTTTTTCATTGTGAATAACTGTATGTACTTGAGATTTTAATAAAATTAAAAAAAAAACAAAAAAACAGGACATTATACACACACACACACACACACACACAGTGCATAATCATAATAATAATAATAATAATAATAATGAAAAAGCTTAAAAATCCTCCCCAATAATTAATCAGCATTAAACCCGTTTGAAGATGTGAGCCAAAAAAATACGCCAGCATATTGTTCCCAAAAGACCAATTGTCAAAACAGCGGGCAAAGTTATAAAACCATTTTTATAAATCAACAAATTAATGCTGGAACAGCAACGTCCCAGCTGCAAAAGCTAGTTTACACACACGCACACGCACACGCACACACGAAAATAAATACACAGAAATGATGATGTTATTCTTGCATCTCTAGAAAATGGCAGTGAAAAAGCCATAGTACACTGGGAGCGCTGTAATCCGCAAGTCTGAAACCAGCCTGATTGTAACGCTTTGTTAAACTAGGTCCAAGCTTATGGTGCTGAAATCTGCCATGCACGCAGGAAAGGGTTAATAAATACACTGCATTTCTCATGCCAACCCTCTATTGTCGCAGGAGATCTCTGGGGTTATTAATCAATATATGTATATATTACCATCCAATGAGCAAAAATGACAAAACCTGCGGAAAACCACTGTATTGATCGATGGTTTCACCGCGTACAGACTCTCCTCGCTACTTTGTTTATGCAGAAAACAAAATACAAGCTTGCTTGTGTTGCTAAAAGAAACAGCCCACTGAAGCAGGCAGAAACACCCTAGAAATTACAGGCAGCAGCTACCAGCGGAGAATCATTTTAACAGCAAGATTGCATTCAATTGATTCGTTCTTTCCGTGGGACAAACTGGGATTAGCTATCCCTGTCATCCCTTTCTTTTTATTAAAAAAAAAAAAAAGATTGTAGCCCATTAGAAATGAGTGCACAAGTGTTTATATCACCAGTATATTTTCCATATAACTGTAAGTGTTTTATTTTCTTACCTGTTTTTCACTGACCAGTCTTGAGTAGAAGCCGCTCAGAGCTCAGAAAGAGATTCTGCAGAATAAAAGAGTATTGAAAATGTTCTGACCACGCCTCCATCCAGCCACCGGCCGTAAAGATGAGAATTGAAGCGCACTCGCTTTTTAAAGATCTTTCAATTTGATACGTATTTTTAAAAAAACTATATATGTATTTATGTTCTAGTCTTACTGTACAGTAAACTTTGATGGCTGAAATATGGCATTTTGTTTTACTTGTATTATTTGGGAAATTATGAAGGTATTTCTGCCTCTATGAATTCCAGCACTGGTATTTATTTATTTATTTATTTGCTTGCTTTGTTTTGTTTCCATATTTCATGTTATTTTAACAGATATGAGGGTTTTTCAGAAATAAAGATTTTAAATTGCCAGAAATCTTCACATTTAATTAAAAACGTTAACATTCTGTCTCACGTGCAGCAGATGACCTAAATAATGTATAATTAAGCACCTCAAAGCGCCCCAGGGAAAGTGCCTCCCTGACTCTCTTAACCAATCTGTCAAATGACTGAATGAATCTCCTGCAGTAAGGCGTGAAGGTAGCCGGCCTGGCAGTGCAGCTGAACGAGTGGCTGGAACAGCAGAGCTTCCTTAGAGAGGTGTTGGAGGTGAGGCAGGAGGCGTAATAAAGGAGAACACGCTGCCATAGACATTCATAGGCTGCTGGCCAATGCATCACATATTTCTGACAGCTTTCTTTATCTAATGCATTATATTATTAATTGTTTTAGATGTTGTATAATGATATGCATTATTTGATTACATCTTAGTTGAGCAGATTACTAGATCACAATACCCTTGGACTTAATAAATGAGTTGCAGGTGTTTAGTGGTATGTGTGAATGTATGTGTGTGAGCTTCGTTACTGTCATGTAAGGATGGATTGGAGCTGTGTTAGAGTCATACAATGATAGTTCCTCTTAAGTCCATGGTGGCTGTGGTAACGTATTGCTCACTAACACAACCACACACATTAAGAGAGCTGCTATTTTAACTGTTGGTGTTGAGTGTGTGTGTGTGTGTGTGTGTGTGTGTGTGTGAGACCAGGAGACCTGCTCCCTCTGCAGTTTCTTCCCTTCCGCTGCAGGGAGAACGGAGGTTGAAGCCCCAGGAAGAACTGCCGCAGGCGCCGAAGGAGGGGGATGGTCAGGAGACCACACCCCAGCAGCTTTTCCGCTGCTAGGACTACCCTGGCAGGAGAATGCTACCCTGCTGTGTCCTGGCCAAGGACTTTGGGTGGGACTTTTGGGCTCTTAAAGGTGGCCATTGAGGCCATGTGTGCTTTGCAAAGGAGGGGGTATATGCAAACCAGTCCCCTGTATCTTTTGTGTGTGTGTGACATATATATATATATATATATATATTATATATATATATGCTCAGCTTCCTCCTCCGTTAATTCATGTAACTATATATTCTGCCCCGTCATTGGATCTGCCCGACCGGTCCTCTCCACCGGCAAAAAAAGAGCAGAAATGGGGAGAAGTCAGCCTCCGAGGCTAAAGAGGTGAGGGACAGAGCAGCAGGAGCTGCCTCTGCCTCCGCCACCACCACCGGCAGGCCCAGAGCAGCAGGAGCTGGCTCTGCCTCCTCTGACAACGGCAGGAACAGTGAATTGCCAATTGGTCTCGCCTCCGCCACCAGCAGGAGGGCAGGAGCAGAGCAGCAGGAGCAGAGGGTCTGGTGGTGGGTGTTCACCGGCAGGCAGAGCGGGCAGGAGACTGCCTCTGCCTCCGCCAGCTCCACCAGTCATGAGAAGAGGAGGAAGAGTGCATCCGCTCACCGTCCACCGGCAGTGAGGTGAGCACCTGCACCCGTTTTGTCCACCAGCAGAGGGTGAATGCCTGCTTTGTCTTTGTTCCACCAGCAGAGGGTGAATGTCCTGCTTGTATCACTTCCCCCACCAGCAGATTTTGCATGGAGCTCTGCTGCCTCCACAGGCATCTTCATCACTTATCTCCCTTCAAAAGAAGGACCAGGACTAGATACTGTCAGTCCTCAGCAGCCTGTGATAGGCTGCTGAAGGAAGCACGGGGAAGAACCATCCGGCGGCAGTGGCCGAAAAGAGGGCCAACAACCCGCACCCCAGCTTGTCAGGGATGCCAGCCTCGCTTCGCCCAGGTATGCCAGCCTCGCTTCGCCCAGGGATTCCAGCCTCGCTTCGCCCAGGGATGCCAGCCTCGCTTCGCCCCGGGATGCCAGCCTCGCTTCGCCCAAGGATTCCAGCCTCGCTTCGCCCAAGGATGCCAACCTCGCTTCGCCCAAGGATGCCAGCCCCCCTTCGCCCAAGGATTCCTGCCTCGCTTCGCCCAAGGATGTCTGCTTGGCATCGCCTGGGGTTGCCTGCCGTTCTGCATCGCCTGGGGTTGCCCGCCTCTCTGCATCGCCTGGGGTTGCCAGCCACTCTGCAACGCCTTGGGTTGCCAGCCGCTCCGCATCACACAGCCTTAGTACGTGTGGGCCACGGTAACCCCACGAGGGTAGCTGCCGGCCATGAAGAAGTGGGAGGGGTCCTTGGAGACCACGCCAACAAAGCCCCGCAGCAGTTTTCGGCTGCCGGAGAAGGGAAGTAGTCTGGAGACAGCCAACCCAGCAGTCATTTTCGCTGCCGTAGAAAGGTGGGCGGAGGTCGGATGACCCGCCAACCCCCGCACATTTTCGCTGCCGGAGAAGTGGGAGGAGTCTGGATAGAGCCAACCCCAGCAGCAGTTTCGGCGTCCGTGAAAGAAGGTGGAGTGGGTCTGGGGACCGCCAACCCCAGCCGCAGTTTCGCTGCCGGAGAAGGGGGAGGAGGTCTGGAGACCTCCAACCCCAGCAGCAGTTTCTCCGCCGGAGAGCGTGGGGGAGGGCCGGAGACCTGCTCCCTCTGCAGTTTCTTCCCTGCAGGAAGAACGGTGGTTGAAGCCCCTCCAAGGGGAGCTGCCGGCGCCGAAGGAGGGGGAAGGTCATGAGACCACACCCCAAGCAGCCTTTCCACTGATAGGACTACCCTGGCAGGAGAATGCTACCCTGCTGACAGCATTACGACCTGTGTGCCCCTGGAAGCCTCTGGTCCTGGCCAAGGACTTTGGGCGGGGCGTTTGGGCTTTTAAGGGGGGAGGTGGCCATTGGGGCCATGTTTGCATTGCACAAGGAGGGGGTATATGTGACAAAGGCCCGCCCCTGTGTAATTATCTGTTATGTGTTGCATGTTGGTGTGTTAAATGTGGTTAAACATTGGTACATTTGTGTGGTCAAGAACTCTCACGTGACGTATTAAAAAACTGTTCAAGTAGATGCACGTTTGCAACATGGACTGGGTTGTTGTGTGTTTGGTGAGTGGAAAACGGGATTGGAGACGGAGGAAATGTTTGTGTATAGCAATGATAAGAGGTGTGTGTGTGTTTGTGTGTGTGTGTGTGTCGGCCGTGTGTGTGTCTGAGCTTCCTGTCCTGGGATACTGTCATATATATATATATGGAGCTGGCCATTCGTTACTGTCTGTAAGGAGGAGGGAGCTGTGTTAGAGTCATACAATGATAGTTCCTCTTAAGTCCATGGTGGCTGTGGTAACGTATTGCTCACTAACACAACCACACACATTAAGAGAGCTGCTATTTTAAAGAGCAGTGTGTGTGTGTGTGTGTGTGTGGGTGTGTATATATTATATAATATATAATATATATATTAATTTTATATAAACTTACCTGACTGTTAACTTTGGCATGGATTCCTGGTTTTATCTGCAGGTGTGTTTACTGTGGATTTAAAATCATTTTCTTGTTCTCTGTTTTTCTTTAGTTTGAAAGGACTTGGAAGACGTTGTTAAGCTAACGAGAAGGAAATCATAACCTGCAATGATTTTAATTTTTTTTAAAGGCCCTGGTTTTCTGATTGGGGGCAATTGGAAAGGGAACACTTCTTGTCCTCCAACACAGGGCAGAGGTGTGACCCGAAAGGGATTAATTACCCCGAGGAGCGTGGAGTGCTCAACATGTTAATCACAGACGTGTTCCTGCCTTGGGTGTTGTGCTGGGGAATGTCTAGGAGTTTTAGTGCTGATATAATACACAATGACAATGAGTGGCTCATGTCCTATGTGTTGAATTCCCAAAGCAGCTTTGCATTTTAAAGTGTTCATGTCAAACCACCAGGCAGTGCATGATTAAGCACATACAGTGACAGTAACAGCACTGAGTTGTATGTTTACAGAGCTTCAGTTTTTCAGATACTCGCTGCATACTTCTAACAGGTTGCATCAACACTATGCTCTTACTAGTAATCTATTAATCTGCGGTGGAAAATCTCATTCCTTGACGGGTTTTAAAGGCCTTGGTTTTCTTGGTTGAGAAATTGGAAAGGGAACACTTAAGAAAGTTTACAAACGAGAGGAGGCCATTCGGCCCATCTTGCTCGTTTGGTTGTTAGTAGCTTATTGATCCCAAAATCTCATCAAGCAGCTTCTTGAAGGATCCCAGGGTGTCGGCTTCAACAACATTACTGGGGAGTTGATTCCAGACCCTCACAATTCTGTGTAAAAACTGTCTCCTATTTTCTGTTCTGAATGCCCCTTTTTCTAAACTCCATTTGTGACCCCTGGTCCTTGTTTCTTTTTTCAGGCTGAAAAAGTCCCTTGCGTCGACACTGTCAATACCTTTTAGAATTTTGAATGCTTGAATTAGGTCGCCGTGTAGTCTTCTTTGTTCAAGACTGAACAGATTCAATTCTTTTAGCCTGTCTGCATATGACATGCCTTTTAAGCCCGGAATAATTCTGGTCGCTCTTCTTTGCACTCTTTCTAGAGCAGCAATATCTTTTTTATAGACTTCTTGTCCTCCTTGCTTTTCCACCGTGGAATAAATCACAGATAAAAAAAAAAGATTGCATGCTGACATTGTAACTGCTTTCTGAACTGTCTTTAGAGGGGTATAGTGAATACTGCACTCCCCTTTGTGGTGTAATTGATTACCTTTGTGTGCTGGTAGAACTGATAACCCTTTGTGTGCTGGTGGAGCTATGCAAATCGATTACATTGTATTCTAACCATTTCAAGCCCTGCCTGTACTGGTTGCAGCAGTTATAATAAAACCAAATATTTTGGCAAAGATGTGTATAAATGCACATCTCTTAATAATAAATCCTGAGCTCACATTAATCTTCATGCAATTATTAAAAAAGGTGTTTTAATTTCATCCTGGCATAATTATTTTACACCAAGCTTTGTTTTGTCTGATGTTTACCAGACACTGATGTAAGTGCATTCGATCAGACTGGCAGAAGCGCACACATTAACCTGATTACAAAGGGAAATGTGATAGCGGGGGGACGGGGGTTGGAGGGAGGGGGTAGCCATTGACTCCCTGTCTAACAGCACTGCTGCTCAGCTGAGTGACAGGGAAAAAAGTACATTGCCATGGCTACAGAGGCAGCACACACTGAAATGTTCAAGGCTGCACCCAAAATGGGCGTCAGTGCAGCTGCTCTCGCAGCCATCAGGGTGACGGAAACTGCAGCTAAATACTGGAGGTGGAGGCTAGCATCACCAGTTGATTTAAATCTAGTGGCATTTTAATCAAGACCTCATCCCATAGTGGCACTCGCTCTCATTATATCACTAGTTCAGCCTGTTTTCTTAAATAATACAAACAAATCATGTTTGTCCTTTAAAAGCATCCAACGTGCAGTAAACCTTTTCTGTCTCCGTCTGCAGACTGCATGCTGACAGATGGTTCCCACAATGCAAAAAATCATCAAAGCACCACATTTCTGGCTCCTAAAGGCCAGTTCTATTGATCTGAATATCATTGATCGAATTGGCCAGGTTTACAGAGTGATCCAAGAATAGCTTGCAACAGTGCTGCAATCATCTAGATGACTCACAGTTCTTGTTTACTAAGCTAATGGAGCTGTTACATCGGACAGTGAATACGGTGTCTGACTCTGAACGCCATGACTTCACCAACTATTATCAAAAATAAGTAATTGCATCAATGGCTACCACCACCTCCAAATATTGTGCTATACCTTTTTGCTGACAGTTGACAAGATAGCAGAAGAACAAGGCTAGGATGCAGTCAACAGTTCTTATTTTACTTTCAATCTACTGTCAGTTCGACCAGCCAACCCCACTGGTCAGCTGTTCCAGACCATCTTTAAATTGAGGATAGGTTGATTCTACGAACAAAAAGTTATTAGCAGGGTGCCAGCATGATTTCTGTGTAATTAGAAAGAAATCTCAGGGCTGTGCAAATCTGGTGCAACTGCAGAGTTAGAGATTGAGGTCCGGTCAGGTTTTGATGCGAGTAGTTACAGGGATTGTTTAGGGAACAGCAAGGAGGGTATAGTGAATCATCATGTCATGAGATTTCATGAGGTGTGTGCTCGAGATGAGGTTTTAGGTATTTAAGAATGAGAGAATCCGATAGACTAGATGTCCTAGAAAAAGGTGAATCAAATTTCCAACCATTTTTGACTCCCAAGCTAAAAAAAAAAAAAAAAAAAAATTGTTCCCGTTACATTGTAGATTAATCATGGAAAAGCATTGTAATGGTTGGTTGATGATTTTATTGTTAAAAGACCAACTAATTGTACATGAAAAAAAAAAAAAAAAAACTTTATGTAAAATATAATAGCCCTAATTTATAGTTGAAGAAGGGCCAGGCAGTCACTGTTCCCTTTCAGTGACCTGTCTTTTTATTCCCCTAAATCCCTGAGAAGCTTAGCAGCTCATCCTGCTGGCAAAACATGGCTCCTGTCTGTCAGGACCTGGGAAACCAAGTGGTTATCCCTTAACCTTCTTGTTATTCCACTCCAACTGTGGAGGGTTTGCTTCTGCACTGTTTAAGCAATTTTGCCCAGCATCTGTAAACTCATGAGACATTGCAGACTCCACAGTATTAATCTGAAAAGCAGGGGTATTTACAGTGCCTCGGGTTCAAAACTAAATTAAAATACAGGACTTGTATTCTTGAACAGGTCAATTTTATTTTAAAATGTCTTCGGTTCCCCAAACACAAAAATGAAATCTACCCTGCTAAAATGTCCAAATACCAATAAAACGATTTAGTTTAATTTCTCCAGTGGCAGTGATGTTAAACCATTCTGATGTTTTTGAGCCAATATAAGGCATTTTAATTGGAATAGATATTGCAATTCCGTGATTCTATGGCACTGAACACTAAAATATCCTCTTTGTAAGGCTCCAAGACCAGTGTTTTTTTCTGTTTTGGCTTGTGTTGTGCATAGTCTAATACAAAACAACAGCACCCCCTTCTGGATATTATCGGGTTCTGTGGTATCCTGTTTTCTTTGCACTACAATATAGCTTGTAAAGTAACTAAGCTTTTAGAGTAACATTTAAAACAAAACAAAAAAATAAACTTGCGGGTTGAAATACGTTTTTACTTGGGTACTAATTTCTGACAGAATGACTGCACTCTGGTGTACTAGAATTAGCCTTAGTATCACTTTCAATCTCCCAAACAACGTGTGGTTCAAGTTGTTTGTGTTTAGGTCTGTCATCATTTGGATAAGATTGAAAAGGCCAATGGTATTTGAAATACCTTTGACATGTACAGCCTGTAGATCCAAAAGCAGGTCTTTCATTGGACACCAGTTCTCTAAAGGCACACTGAAGAATTGTCTGAATCCCCAGATGCTAATGTTTTGGCATGATCGACCTCTGTGGATTTATTTACCTGGGCTGTTTGTCCACAAAGTGATGCTCCGTATATGAGATGCTTGGCGTCAGTTCAATAACAAGAGATTGATTTATCTCTCCATATTAATATCACACAGTGGCCATGCAGAATACAGAAGTGGGACAGGCCTAGGCTTATTTTTATTCAGTACATACTGCTTGTGCATTGGGATCCTGTGGGTAGAATGGTGGTGAGACTATTGATTTAAAGAGAAGCCAATATAACCGGTATTGTTTCTACATGCAAGGGATTCCACAATAGCAGGTCACTTCTTATTCAATCTTTCTTAGAGCTCTTTTTTATAGGGGAAGTTTCCTCCTGACATTTATGCAGTCTGATTTTGGAAATATAATTTCAGTAGTTTTTTTTTGTTTGTTGTGGTTTACATTTTACCTATCAAAAACATATTCATTTTATGTATTTGAAGCTCACTCATAAATTACTTATTTAAAAAAAAATACAGTATATTTGCTTATTCTTGTAAAAATGTATATCTTTTATCTGTACATATCTATGGCTCAGTAATTTGCCCGAGATCAAAAATCAAAAATAACAAAAACAAATACTCAATATCTGAATTCTTACACATTTTCTGTAACTAGTCATTTCTGACCACTATTTATTGTCAGAAAACAAGCAGGTAGAGAAAAGACATGCAAGAGGCTACTACTGAACAAAAGTCTGTGCACACACATTGCAACAACAAAGAAACACCAAGGGATGTGACATGGTTACCGATTTGCTTTAAAATAGTCCAAACGTGCTAACAGCAGATGGTGGTATTTGGGGAGAATTTCAGCGAGATAATATGTCAGTATGTTTGCCAATAGTGTCAGTCTGCAGAATTTTAAAGAATGCAGTACTGTGTCAAGTTAAACCAGCATATACCTAAATGTAATGTGTAATATATATATATATATATATATATATATATATATATATATATATATATATATATATATATATATATATATAGTCTTCAAGGAAAATTGTGATCATGGTATTAGGACCAATTAGTGGTGTAAAATCTACACGGACTCCCAGCAGTCCTTAGTAATCCTTCACATTTCTCTGTAACAGAACGGCTGACAATGAAAACAGATGTCAGCTTGTTTTAGTACAGAAATTTAAAAAAAATTAAAATCTAAATACTGCTAAAATAAACAGATTTTACAATATAAAAAGACAATACAGTACAAAAGTTAAACTGCATTTGAATACATTTCCTTCTAAAGTGTTAGAATACCAGAAACATGTTGGTATAGCACTGCTTGATCCTGGTCTACCTGCTGTCCACTTCCACTCAAGCTCATTGTTAGCATATCAGTGTGATATCCCTTCTGCTTTCTGTCTGCCTCATAGGAAACTGTAAAATAGACAAAATATAACTCATACAAATCAAGATCTTACAACAAATAAATACAGTATATACAGTATACACTGTCTGAACAGTTTTTACTTTGATTATATCAATATTTATTGTGATCGTCAAATGAAATAACAATGAAAATGACACAACAGAATTTAATAGAATATTTATATGCCCCTTGAACTGAAATGAAACATGATTTTAACTCATGAAGATGATACTTATTATTTTCTTTGAAAAAAGCACTTTCATCCCTGTCTGCTCAAGCACTTTCATCCCTGTCTACTCATAGTGCTTACCAGTATTCTGTATACTATTTTGACATCCACTGGAAGTCTGGCGTTCCTCCATGGGAACATGCAGTGGATCTCCAGCAGGTGGTGCAATGGTGGTACAAGCAGAGGCTCCTGATGTGTTCTCATACAGCCCACCATCTGAACTGCAGGAAAAAGTTCTTATGTGCTGTGAGGTCTGTTCCTCAAACGGTGACACTTTCTGGGACTTTAAGGATTCAACTTCTTGGTCATCTAAAGGAAAACTTCTGCTTTTCCAAGGCAATATAAACTAGAAGAGAAAATTATATAAAAAAAACATCTCATTAAATTCTTTAAATCTTTAACCTACTGATGTGTGGTCATTTTGCTATGTAATTTTGTCCAGGAATCAATTTAGGAATACTGGTTTCTAGCTAAGTAAAGAGTAAAATAATTGAATATATAAATAGTTTAAGTACATATAGCTAACAAAATAATTTCAGTAAATCCAGGACAAACCATTCTGAATGCATTCTCTTGGAATGCATTTTTTAAATACATATTTCTCCACAAAAAAAAAAAGAAAAACTGTTTGCCATGCATTTTCTTTAAAAGAACTCAAACTCGTGCAACTGTAGGAAGCTGACTGGAAGTACAGCACTGAAAAATCACATTCACCTTTAACATAATGTGTGCCTTTCTTATATAGGGAAATCGAGACTTAAAGCAATATATAGGCTGTTAGTGCGACTTTCTGCAATTACTTTGTTAGCACCATGTACTTTAATAGGAAGTGAACTAAAGTCTTAAAAAAAAAAAAGTGTAAAACGTATACAAGATCTAACAAACAAAATGTACAACAAAGCCCATGCAACCTTTCTCACATCCAAAGCAGTATTCAATTAGAAACCAGGATTTCAATGCATGAAATGTATCGTTACCAGACAGTTACAATTAACATTTCATTAACAGAACATGCTGTACAGTATTTAAATCATTCTATGCCAACAGGAACCTGTAATCTTTTTATCTATAATCAACCTTATTAAGTTAAACAGAGCATGAAAAGTATTGACACTGTAGAAATAAACCCTTATAGAAAGCTGTGACGTGGAGCCCCACCCCCTTTGTACATAGTATTTGAGCACTGTTATTATTATTGTTAATATTATTGTATATATGGTTTATTGTAAAATATGACAGGCAGAAAGCCTTATCAGTATAAAGCTATGGTTTAAAATAGAGGAGGAGTGAGAATGCCGTTCACTATTATTTGTTACTGTTTGGTTATTTAGTATTTAGTAGTTTAGTGTACTGATTGTGAGTGCGTGACCGATCAGTGACTTATTGAACTAGCTGATGGTCATGCATAATTAAAGCTTGTGTGCGATGTGGCTAGTAGTTGGTTAATCGCAATTGTCTAATTAACTCCTACCACAGGACGTAAAGCCTGGCTCTACCAGTGTGAGGGGGGAGAGTGTCTCGGAGGCAGAAAGACGTGAGTAAGCTAAACTTAAATGCTATGTATGCTGGGAGCTGTAACCAGCAAACAACTTACAGTCTTGTGTTTGTTTTGTGTTGGCCTGTGTGCCGTTTATTTAAAGTCTGTTTATTATTTAATAAATAGTGAGCGCTGTAGCATCTCACATTTACCCCGTACAAACTGCGTTGTGTGTTGCCTGTACTTCCTGCTTCTGACGTCACCCCCACAAGCCAGTCTTGTGATAAAAGCACAGTTTAACAAATCTGGATACAGAAGTTATTGCTACAAAACTTCTTATTGTAACTTTTTGTACAATATCTTACTTTTTCATCTTGGTCATCCTCCTCTAGGCCAGATGAACTGGGAGCTGTGCTTCGGCAGGTGCAGTCTCCTTGTGTGGATGGCATGTTCTGAGTGGCCCCAGGTGTACAATTCCATGGGGAATGTAAAGGATACAGAGTGCAGTCTGTGTTTTTACTGGAGGACCTGCAATGACAAATACAACACAAATAATTACATTTCTTTCATTTCTAAATGAAGATGGTTTATGTTTTTTTTTATTGGCATGTAATACACTTTTAAATGTGGGTTCAGCTTTTTAAATGCATCAGATATCAGCTAGCTTAACAAGAATACAACGCAAATTGAGCTTCTACAGTATTCAAAGTGTAAACAATAGCTCTCAATAACTTGTACCATAAACGCTGCTTGGAAGAACAACTTTCAAGTTCTTACACGGCTAGCTACTGTATACAGTGGCTCTAAAAAGTATTCACCCCCTTGGACTTTTCCACATTTTATTGTGTTAAAACACGGAATCAACATGGATTTAATTAGGAGTTTTTGTCACTGATCAACACAAAAAAAGTCCATAATGTCAAAGTGAAAAATAAAATCTACTAATTGTTCTAAATGAATTACAAATACAAACCAGAAAATAATTGATTGCATAAGTATTCACCCCTTGAGTCAATATTTGGTAGAGGCACCTTTGGCAGCAATTACAGCCATGAGTCTGTTTGGATAAGTCTCTACCAGCTTTGCACATCTGGACACTGCAATTTTTGCCCATTCTTCTTTGCAAAATTGCTCAAGCTCCATCAAGTTAGATGGGGACCTTTGGCAAACAGCAGTTTTCAACTCTTTCCACATATTCTCAATTGGATTGAGGTCTGGGCTTTGACTGGGCCACTCCAGGACATTGACCTTTTTGTTTTTAAGCCTCTCCAGTGGGGCTTTGGCTGTATGTTTGGGGTCATTGTCCTGCTGGAAGATGAATCTTCTCCCAAGTCCCAGGTCTCTTGCAGACTTCAGCAAGTTTTCCTTCAGGATTTCTCTGTACTTTGCTACATCCATTTTGCCCTCTATCGTCAAGAGCTTTCCAGGCCCTGACACAGAGAAGCATTCATAGCATGATGCTGCCACCATCATGCTTTACGGTAGGGATGGTGTTCTCTTTGAGGTCAAAAAGTGATATTCCGGGTGATATTCAATGCCTATGAAATGTTCTTATCTCCTACCCGATTGGTGCTTCTGAAGAACCTTATTCCAGATTTGCTTCGAATGTTCCTTCATCTTCATGATGTAGTTTTTGTTAGGAAATGTACTAACCAACTGTGGGACCTCCCAGAGACAGGTGTATTTAACCTGAAATCATGTGAAACACCTTCACTGCACACAGGTGGACTTTATTCAACTAATTATGTGATTTCTAAAGACAACTGGTTGAACCAGAGCTTATTTAGGTGTGTCATAGCAAAGGGGGTGAACACTATTGCAATCAATTATTTTCTGTTTTATATCTGTAATTAATTTAGAACAATTTGTAGATTTTATTTTTCACTGGATTGGCTTAAAAACAAAAAGGAGTGTCCTGGAGTGGCCCAGTCAAAGCCTGGACCTCAATCCAATTGAGAAAATGTGGAAAGAGTTGAAAATTGCTGTTCACCAAAGGTCCCCATCCAACTTGATGAAGCTTGAGCAATTTTGCAAAGAATGGGCAAAAATTGCCGTGTCCAGATGTGCAAAGCTGGTAGAGACTTATCCAAACAGACTCATGGCTGTAATTGCTGCCAAAGGTGCCTCTACCAAATATTGACTCAAGGGGGTGAACACTTATGCAATCAATTATTTTCTGGTATGTATTTGTAATTAATTTAGAACAATTTGTAGATTTTATTTTTCACTTTGACATTATGGACTTTTTTTGTGTTGATCAGTGGCAAAAACTCCTAATTAAATTCATTCTGATTCCATGTTGTAACACAATAAAATGTGGAAAAGTCCAAGGGGGGGTGAATACTGTACAGAGCCACTGTATATGCAAAAGGTATACCATAGTTTTACTCTTTCTACTTATAAATCTAAATAAAAAAACAAAGAACTGTAAATGTTTGTACATATGTGCAGCAGGCTGCCCTCTTGGTTTTGAGTAAACCACACACAGTAATGTGTTAATGTTCCATTTGTAAGTCAAAGCTGTTTTTTGTGTGTTGGGACCTTTTGGCATTGCTGTAGCAAAGTCCTTTACATTCTAATGGCTTTGGAAATAGAAACTGACAAGCAAATGGTAAGACACCTAAAATACCCCTTTTATACTTTCCCCAAAATATACAACAGAATGCAGAAAACAGACAGTAAATGAGAAACTTCATAAAAACCTGGAAGATAACTTGGAAAATAATACTGCTGCTTGAGAACTAATTCAAAATTTGGGCATGGGGAAAAGATTTGAATTAAATTGTAAAACAATGTATCTTTACTGAATCTTAAATATCTGTTTCTATTTAAATGACTGCATATGTTTTTAAAATAAAGTATTTTCCATGACAATTACTGTATTGGTATTGCTTATTTCTGAGGCTACACTGTTCTGAAATACAGGACATACAATTTGTAAGGTTTGTAACTGTTGCAAGGTTGTAAACAAAAAACACCTTGATCTGTAAAACGTAAACATCAAGCAATGCATTAGTGAATTTCTTTAGGTTTATCTCAAAGCCCTCTAAGTACACCTGCCTGCTATTTTGTCTATGCCATCTGTTTTCCTCCCAAAAGGTCCACCTTGCTTTTTCCTTTTCTTCACATTTTACATGCCTTGAAAAAAAAGGCTGATCTGATAGGTCTTCCGCCTACAAAGAAGAACAAGTTACTGCAGTAGACACTTTGTCACCAAACTGTACTGTATGTCACCAGCGCAGTTTAGACAGTAATCAGGTCTTGGAGAATGGAGTGCCAGCTGTACTTATTTTAGGGTTACTTGTTTTATTTTAAGTAATACTAGAACGAGGGCTGGCTTTGTTCTTTTTTAACCCACCATTATTAACTTAGTTGGTTTCTGGGAGGCAATTTTTCCTAGGAATGTATTGAAGTGATTTTTCAAGTGTGTTGTTAGTCTGGAGGCAGACCCTTCAACCATTAAGGAGAATCAGAGTTGCCCAAACCCTGCAATCACTCCAAACGTACTGACTATCAAGCATAATTAAAAGCAGGATTTTTTAATGCTGACCAACATTGCTTTTTCTATCTGCTTCTGTGGTCTTTCTGACCTCTTATTTTACTATCACCCTGTTTATTAAATCTTTGTACTCTCAGAACTAGAGAGGTGCACCTCAAAGATCTTACATTACTCAATTCAGTTACTCAATATGGCTAGGGATTATTATAATAGGAACATTAATAAATACAGACGATTCTAACTAATGATGGAATACAAGTGTGAAACATTGTTAAAGTCGACAATGTCTTACCTCTCCTTCTTCAAAATGAATCCCCTCTAAAGGCTGAATGTCAACAACTCGCCAGCTGTTGTTTAGAGACAGACATTTTATCGGCAAACAATATTGAATCCAGCCTTATTTCCCATATGTTCCCACTGTCATCCTGACTACTTGCAGGTGCTACAACTCAACAGTAATGAACAAGTCAACTTAAATTTTACTCACATTTTGTTTTAAGTTCATTAACTGACAAACTACAGGGAACACACACAATGTTTTTACTGTAGCAATCTACAGAAAGCCATCTGCTAGAAAGTCATCCACAACTGCAAAAACAAAACGAAGTAGCTAAATACTTAACACATATGCTAGTAGCTAGCCTACCATTAGAGTGGGACCTTTTGTGTTTTAAGATGTATAATGTAAGTGTATAAACTTATGAGATTACAGTTAATACTATTAACTGGCTGAACACTGTGTTCACCTCATAATCATTAAAAAATACAAATAAACTACCCATTTTATTCCAAGGCAGAGTTGTAGTACTAGAAATGATCCAACAGACCTTAGTAAAGACCTTTTAAAATGTCTTAAGATATTGGATGGAGATAGTTCAGTTACTATCGTACAAGAAATTACTTACATTTTTTATTTCACCATCAAAGCTAAACAATCAACAAGATGCTTCAGCTTTGGTTTCTAATGTAGTATTGTGGTTTTATGAGGGGAAAAGTATTTCCCTAAGTTCTGATGGTTCTGTACATTTTATAATGTTAATAAACTGGAAAGTGTACCTTGGAGTGACAATGTCCTTATACTGCAGCTTCTCGACCTTACTGGTTGCAGCTAGTGACATAGGAATCACAATATTGTCAATGTCATAGAAGCACTCACTTCGAAGGCGTCTCCTTGCAGAGTTCTGTGAAAAGATATGTTTGATGGTTTAATATAAAGTGGGTTATACTACCTCTTATGATTACAAGACAGCTTGGGTGTCACTACATCAGGTGAAATGGACTGAGAATTGCCACAATAGCAAAGGGAACACAGAACTCAAAATCAGTGACTTATTTCAGTAGTTCAAATGACAAGGATCGTCATTATCACTTCACTTTTTTCCACTGATACTTAAAATCAATATAGTCTTGTGACTTTGAGCTAGAATGTCAAGCTAGCATGGTACCTGAGTGGGTTGTTTATGGGACAGTGTGGATTTGGATGTTATGATATGAGAAGCACTCTCTTCTGGATAGGGAGGTAGGTGAAAGGGAGGCTTCATCAGTCGGGTCAGAAAAGCTTCTTCATCTGGAATAAAAACAGAACAGCAGATTAAGTTTTCATCAGTCCACAGTGGTAATACATGAGTTTCCTATGACTAGGATCAGATTATCATTTTGGTATGAAGACCCAAAGGGTAATACAAATGGGCATAAAGGCCTGAGTGAAATAATACAAAAAATAGTAAAAAAGTGTTTTTTCTTTACCCTGCACTGCCTCACGAGTATATTTTCTTTTCCCTCCTTCCCTATATAGCTGTCTTGGTGTTCCCTGACCGTTTGGAAGTGTATGGATAGCTGACTGACCAGCCCAACCATGAAGTTTTGAATAATGATCCTCACAATCTGTATGATACAAATACCCAGACAAAAATAAGGGATAAACTCTAGTTAACAACTTGGTTGGGTTATTAATACCAATGTGAAAAACACGAGTCATAGTAAAAATGGGAGCTTGGACAAGAGAGAGAATTGGATAATCTAAAAATATTTAAATACATGATAATTAATTTTCTGATAGAACATTTAAATAATTATCCACAAATAAAAAAAGAAAATCACATGCCACTGTCAAAGATAAATAAGCAAAAAAAATATATATATATATATAAAATATATATATAACCACGCAGACATAAGGAGGGTCCCACAGACAGAAGCTATGAAATTATATATTAGCTCCACACTGTCACCTGCATAATATGCTGTAATATGCTACAGACAGCACATCTTCTCTTACCAATCAATGTTGTGAAAGCAGGCATCTCATTTCCACCGCTGGTAAAGACTGGAGGTTTGACATCCTTTGTTGGTGGAATTGGCCGCTTCACCCAATCCTCCTGTTGCAGTAATGTGTGCAGATGGACAGGCAGAGGAACATCTGCAAAACATCAAGACAGAACAATCTGAGGAGAGCTGCTGACATGCACTTTACACTGTAGATAAAAGTCTCATAAAAAAAAAAAAAAAAAAAAGTTTTCAACACAAAATTTTCTAATCTACGTGTAAACTTTGACAAACATATTATAGATATAGATATATAGATATATATATATATATATATATATATATATTATATATATATATATATATCTATATATATATATATATATATATATATATATACAAATCAAACTACAATACTGGGTTGGGCCAATATGTTCTTAACACTAGCAAACCCCAATCATCTAACCCTTCTAACAAAATAGTATTCTTTTTTACCACGTGGCACATTTCTCTCTGCCCCAATGTATAATGAAGAATGGTTGTTGAATGATGACTCTTGGATAACAGGCCCAACCCAGTACCCAGTGTTTTAGTATTTCCAACATTTTCTAATTTTAACCGCTGCATTGTTAATCGTTTCCCAGCCGCACTGCAGCAGACTTCTACATATTCCTACTGGCTGCCTTTCTCAACGGACCACAATGAGACAATGATCCTTACTTTGTGTCTCTACTTGTATTTTTTACAGAAAAAAAAAAAAATCTAAATAAATGTATTCTTCACTTTTAAGCTTGCTTTGAAATGTGTAGACGCTCATTTATTGAAGAGCCAGGCTTTTGCAAGTTTCAGAGGAGTAAAACCAACAACAAAGGGGAAAAATTTGGTTGCCATGGATGCCACATTCATCACAGGTACTGCATACTGAAATGCTGAATAGCCCTAATAGGAGTGGATGCTTTAAAACAAAACAAAATGGCAACTACACATTTTGATATAGAAAAACATTACTTATAAAGAATGGGTACTGACTGAGCATTTATTCTTCAAAGGTGTATTACTATTGCATCAGGCTTTCTGCACAGCAATGCACAAACAGAAGTGCGCTCCAAGATGTGCATGGAATTCTTAAATCTAGATCCCTTGGGAGCAATACACAGATCACATCATCAATTCAATACACACAAATGACTTTCAATTCAGTCTTCTTGGTGAGATGCCTCTATATTTATTGTATGAATAAATGGGCATGTATAAGGCGTTTCAGGTACAGTGATATAAATACCCTACTGTGCATAACAGCACTTCATAAGAAGTCCTAATTTAGAGTAATTTACATGCTTGGACACGAACGTATAGAGTAAACATGTTATTTGTTCATCAGAACAGTTTTGCAATATCTTGAAAGCAAACAATGAAGCAATCTACTATAATGAAATTAAATGAATTGTAATATCTTCTGAGTAAAGTAATTTACCTGACGATACTGACAGTACAGGGTGAAAGGACGATTCCAGCAGTCCCATCTGCTCCGTTTTTGTCATTCTTACGGACTCACAGTGGTGATCATAGTAACTGTTACATTGACATGGGGCAGCTGGAGGTAACTGCGCCTGCAATAGCATATTGAAAAATAAAATGTTGAAGACACTTTTAAAATTGTAAAAACTGGATATAATGTAATCTTCCTTTGTTTTATCTGTTTGTTCAAAGCTGTACTTTGTGGTTTGAATGGTTTGTGTGTTGAGTGCTGGATGTGTACCAGTATTGGATTATCTAGTTTAGATCTCAGATTTTAAGGTTGGTGTGCGTTCATTGATGTTTAAAAACAGAAATGGGCAAACATTTAAAAGATCAGCTTTTGCTTTAAACAGTTTTGTCTTGAGATTTCAAACACTCCAAGTTGCACCCAGCAGATAATGTTTCTCCTGTATTCTCCAGCATGCCTACACTGTCTACATGGTAAAACATGTTTTTTTCCAGTGTGTGTACAAGTTTAGCCATGAAGGAGAAGCTGTTTCTCATAGCCAGGGCAAATGGATCATCTGAAAGATGTGGGTGTTGATGTTTCACAGAAAGGATGTTAAACAAGCCCGTTTGTTGATTTTGGATTGAAGCAGTTACACCATGGCAAATAACAAGACAATTAGTTTTTCTTCTTAACTGGAGCTGACGTCACATGACACTGAGATTTACAGGGATGTATTCATTGACTGTTTACTGGAACGCTCTTCTCTGTTTGACTCCCAGTGCTCCTGCTGAGATCTACAACACTGACCTCTGACTTTACAGAATGACATCCACACAGAGCTACATGGGGAGCTTTCCTAAATACATGTCTCATTTTTCAATAGAAATGCTCTGTGGTGCTTTATAATCATTGTTTTCGGTTGACTCGAAAGAATTAAATGAAAAAATCATCTGTTCCTTCTCCCACGTGAGCCTTCTTACTAGAAGTAGGCGTCTATTTAAATGATCTGAACCGTGACAGAGCTTAAACTCACTCTAACGTATATATCCATCCACTGTAATTTTTAAGTAGACAAAGAAGAAAAATATCAAATGAAAGGCCGATTGTTGTAAGATATGCTGTTTGAATTCCTTTTTCCTTTTTAGGCACATTAATAAGACAATAATGCTTATCTAAAGGCATTTTCAAATCGCAATTGACTCGCACTTGGAATGGATCTTGTCAAGGCTCACAAAATTCAAATTTACCTATCACCCCTTCATCTTCATACAGTACATATTCACTGTATTAGTATAAATATTTGTTATAGTTTTGCCCAAAGGAATTCAGCTTAAGTAAACTAACAATTACCAATGTCTAGGCTCTTCGGACATCCTAAGAGCAGTCCTGTGCAATGAAATTACTGACCACACTGTTAAACTTCTCAGTAGGGGAATTGGCATGTTCCCAACATTCTTTACATTCATTACCAACAGAGATAGCTGGAGCTCAGAAGCCATGTAAAGAAAAACTGTTCTCATTTAAAATATCCCACTCAAGTGATACAACTATATTTCTACCCAAGAGGCAAAATTGCAAGTTTTGGGCCATTAACCTACAGTATCTGTATCACACTGTCGCTTATCGATCAATAATAGCTTTGTGATCTGAAGGATGTGTGTGAAGTTAAAATAAAAACAAGAATGCATTGCCAAATAAAGAGTTTCTACAGATATATACATATATAGAAGTTTAAGGGTGAGAATAACTTTTATTCTTACCTTTTGACCAAACTGGTAAGGAGAGTCTAAAGTGAAGAGTCTGTGTTTCTGGTAAGTCCGAAGGGGCCTTGTTCTGGCTGACACACATGTGCTGTTTATATGGGGAAGTTTCTGTTTTCTTTTACTAACTCGGCGCTTTTTAATACTGTGCTGGCCAGAGACGCAGCTAATTCTTTTAGAAAACACATCTCTGCTTTCTGCTTTGCTGTGAAGAAACAAAAGTAAAATGCAAAAATAATACACATTGTTATATGTACTTCAGTAAAATACCAAGCAGCCCTATAATGTGTACATCAAAAAGACTATATTTAACTCACAAATCCTACTGAAACAAGAAATAAAATTATTATTATTTTATTTAGTAGTCACCAATTATGTTATTATTTTCTCCCAATTTAGTATGTCCAATTATTATTAGGCTCAGCTCACCGCTACCACCCCTGCACTGACTGTAGAGGGGCGAAGGAGAACACACGCTGTCCTCAGCCGTCAGCCGGCCGCTTCTTTACAGACTACAGGCTCACCATGCTACAGCGTCGGAGGACAACGCAGCTCTGGGCAGCTTACAGGCAAGCCCGTAAGCGCCCGGCCAGACCCCCCCCCCCCCCCCGGGCGGCGCACGGCTAATTGTGCGCCGCCCCCTGGGAGCTCCCATCCACGGTCGGCAATGGAATAGCCTGGAGCCGAACCAGCAATGTCCAGGCTATAGGGCGCATCCTGCACTCCACGCACAGCGCCTTTGCTGGATGCACCACTCGGGAGCCCCCAAGAAACTAAATTCTAAATATTTTGCATTTGTATCAGGATGTGATCGAGCAAGTGTACCAAAAGGAGGAACATGTAAGGCTAATATGTAACTCTTTCCAAGTATCTTTAATGTAAATCTCTATTATAGTAATACAATATAGTCATATTTTTAATACCAAGTAAGTCTTTCACCTGACAAAATCATAGCCAAATATACAGTGACAACTATATCTGAAATGCAATGTCAAAGAAAAATCTCTTTCAAGTTCAAGTGTTTTTTTAATCTTCTTAGTTACAGGATATACAGTGATTTATCCAAACCCCTAATAAGTTCAATGCAAGGACAGTGACTTCTCCTTAAATTAGATTTCCTAGGCTGTTACTCTTGGTATGCTATCACAACTCACTAGGCAGGTTCAATAAAAACACTCAGTGGGACAGGAAATGAAAGCTGATGCATAAAGAAAATTCCACCGAGGAGGGCACTTTGACTATTTTTCCCCTGCTTTGTTAGTAGGTCTGTAGATGGAATTAGTCACTTTGGTGACTTTTTATGTGCAGAGAATGCTTCTGCATAGTTGTCAGCCATTAATGCGTTTTCTGTCTCGTTAAATGGAATACACTTCAATGATTGAAGGCTACTGTTCCTAGGCAAAGGGATTTTAAATATTTATCTTTTTGGCAGAATAAAGGGCAGGGATGCAAGAAAAACAACTAAACATCTTAATTAGATTATTATTTTTATTAAAGTAAACAACATTAAAGTAAAAACTGAAAGTAAAAAAATCAGATCGCATCATAGCCCAATCATACACAATTCCACTTAAAACAGTTTGTTATTTCCTGATTACACTTTAGAACACATTGAGAAAAACAATTAAAATGACTTCATTTTTAAATGATGGACTAAAAGCAAGACTAAAGGAAGAGGGAAACGATCGGCATTACCATCAGTTCATCTTCAGTTATTGTTTCTGTAATTCTAGCAGCACGTGCTGAACAGCTCAATGTTTGAACAGATATTGGGGTCAGATATATGTACTGGGGGAAGGGGTGTCTACAGGCTCATGAGACTTCTACGAATGTTGCCATGTTTACATACAGCAATTTGCATTATTCATTTTGTGGAAAAACTAAGATGAACTATTTGCATATTTGATATTTAAGTAACAAACTAAGTGACCATGGAAAAATATAATTTAGTATAATCAGTATTAACTACCACTATTTACACAAACACTGCAACTACAGACCTACCACGTATGTTAGTAACTACATATCCCTGGTAAGGATATTAAGAACACATTACAGGCATCACAAAAATACAGGTAAACATTAGACTGTAGAATAAAAGATATATCAAGACAAAAGCCCATGTAAAGTTCAGTCAAATCCAGATGACTAGTTCTCAAAATATATGCCAGACACTGTGGATATATGGAAAACACTGTTATCCTGTTTTATCATATGATAAATTTAGTTGAAAATGACAGTCAAGTGGAAGGTCTACCCGCTCTACATTTTGCCTTCCCTTGTGACTGCCAGCTCAGGTATGTAGAATACTGCAGGTCCCTCAAGACTATCAGTCAGACATCCTTTACATTCCCTGATGATACTGGCTGAAACTGAAGAGGCAGCCCAAGGAGTACAGTGACATCACATTATTGCCACACAACTGTCATTTTAGACACTTTATAAGTTATATTTCTGGGACAAAGACTGAGTTTTGTTTGTAAAGAAGGGAGAGTTACATTTATACACTTAAAACTTTCTTCTGCAGTATTCAAAAATATGTACCTTGCTACATAAGAGAAGAAAACTTTCAAGAATGTGTTGTACCTTTTTGACTGTCCTTTCCAACTGCATGGTTTGGATGAGACAGAAGAGGAACAGGGGGAGAAACTGAGAGGTGGTATCAAACTGCTGACTATTTCTGTAAGCTGGGCACTCTGTTGATAACAATTACAATTAAAACACTTTCAAAGTTTATTTAAAGAAAAAAATAAGAAATTATACTTAAATACAAATAAGCCTTTTTCACAAGACTGCCTTCAACCATAACATACAATTCTAACTTCTATGAAAATATACTGTACATGCTTATACTACAACCATCTAAAGTGGTCTTTTAGACAGGTGGCCTATTGTAACTACACACACTATACAGAGCTCAATAAACCACAACATTTTCTAATTGACATAGCCTGGGAGCAGTGCAAAACAGGTCATACTCGGTAGCTGCTTGTAGCTGGTAATTGCAGTTATAAAAGATGTTGGTGACCTAATCTTGGATTGGGCTGTATGAACTACCAGTCCACATCAAGTAGACGGTTTGCAGTGTTCAAAGAGCCGTGGTCCATTATGGCTTACCTGTCTCTCTATATTTCTGAGGAGGCGAGTAGGGCTGCTTGGTTCCATTTCAAAATCATGTTCTAAGGAACAATCCTCTTTCTCTGCAGGGGTTGTATTGTCTCTGGCAGTGTTCAATAGACCTGGAGTTTCTGTCAATAGCATCTGCCGAATCAGCCTGTCACTTAAGGGCTGGAAATCTTCCAGGATTACTTTCCCCTAGAAAATAGCATTCACATAACTGGGTCAAGAAACACATTAATACACTTTTTCTTTAAACACTATTCTGCCATTCTTCAGGTAAATCTGTCAATCACCAATGTAGAAGCTAAGAAATAATCATCTATTAATCAACCCATGGGTGTCACAGCAGCTTATACCACATAACAGATGGACAGATCTTCCTGTGGCAGATAGTATCTGACATAGCTATATGTGTTGTGTTATGTCACATCCGTGCCAGTGTCTGGCCAGCAGCAGTTTATTTTATATTCTAGTGGCATGGGTCACGGCATCTGAATTATGAAGTAAGATGCACATATATTTGCTTATACTGTAAATAAAATGACAGAGTTTCAATATACAATAAATTGCCATTTCCAGTACAGAAACATAATTCATATTCAAAGAGCTAGCAGCTACTTTAAAGTTGACTCCAGGATACGAGGCTGGAATGAGTGGAGACAAGGGGTGTGCAGCAATCACTTGAGATTACATGAAGGGGTCCCTGCTACTGTATAATAGAGTAACTTAATATCCAAACTTAAAACTTGATTTGAGTGGATCTGTACTAGAATAGAGCAACCCACTTTTTAAAAACAATTTAAATAATGTAAGTCACTCAATTTTGAGAAATGCTCCTGTAAAATTCCCCTAGTGTTAGAATATGGTTATTAATAAAGGTTGATTAACATCAGAGTGGTCTTACCTTTGTGGAGTGTATCTGTGTGTGGAGGTCACTAAGCTGTTGGATTTTATATTCAAGATCAGATATTCTGGCTTGAAGCCATGTCCAACGACTGCCAATTTCAGCTCGTTCTGAGAGCCATCTCCATTCACAAGTGTGATTACTGTGGAAAAAAGAATAAAGATAGGAATAAGCTCAAAATAAAATTATGTTCATAAATCATTTTGGACAACTTACTGAACTACCATAATCAGCATAAAATCACTTAAAGAGGAATAAACACTGGACACAAAACTGTGCTCTGTAATTACTATGAGCAAAGTCACACTGACAAGCACACTGATTAATCATCATAAGGACATTGTTTGGAATATGTTATTGTAATTACAGTACTCTTTGTTAATGCATCACAGGGAACATGTTCATGCGAGTAGTCCCAAGAACCTGCTTGAGAGCAATCATGCACAGAGCAAAGCATGGCATTCTAATCTCCTTCATCTTTATCTCTCTAGGAGATTGTCTGGATTAGACATCCATTTACAACTCAGTTATCCTCTGCTGCTGGATGTCAAAATATTTGTTATAGTTTCAAATGACTGCAATGCCAGTAGCTTTGTTGAATTTTAAAACTGTGTGAATGTCAGGATTCTTTGTTCTTTATTGCTGATCTCAGCACGGTATTTAAGGTGTGCCCAGAAACAATCAATCAAATCTTTATTTTATATAGCGCCTTTCATAGTGGACCGCCATCACAAAGCCTTTACAAGATGCAGTAACAACAAGAAAATCCACAATACTTTAAAAAAAGAATTATTGTGGAATTTCTGATCAGATTTATAAGACACAATTTGTCATGCACTTTTTTCAAGAAATTTGAATTCAAAGGCTTTTTACGATTAAAAAACAAGTCATGAATAACACCAAATTAACTGTTTAAAAAATGTATGTGTATGAATCTGCTGAATTTCCAACATAAAAAACCAGTGCATTTAATTACAGAAAGGTACTAGGTACAAACAGTGTCTCATTTTTAATACTTGAAAGATGAACGCACTTATCTCAATAGTGCCATTCAGACAGACTCTGCTTTCATTATGTAAGATATTAAATTTATATTCTTATAAACTTGGCTGATGCAGAATCTTTATATTTACACCAACAGTGTGTGGCTACAGCCAGAGATAACTGAAACACAGATATGGGTTTTATCTTGGATATATGACACAAACAAGCCTCGCATGATAGTTCATGGATTTTATACACAGCTTATATATTTTGAGGGTTGTATAATGCCTGTGTATCCATAAACTCCAAAAGCTAAGCAAAGAAAAAACCATTCTTCTATACGGCACTTTAAATAGCTAGTGTCCCTTAACTCAGCCTTTTGATAACACTGATAACATTTTTGGTTAGATTTAAACTTACAATGGCTGGCTCCTGTTCAGCAAAGTGCACTAAACAAAATTAAACCCTCTACTTTTAAAAATAATATTTATTTTGTAAAGGCCAACAGTGCACACAAAATGTTTCTGGTTATATAATGCTATGTTTAAATTTACAGTATTAACTGAATTTTGCTTTAATGAGCAATCAACAACTGTGCTTACAATGTAATTTCCTTTTAGTACAACATCACAGATCACAACCCCCCCCCCCCCAAAAAAAAAAAAAACAACAAAAAAAGCTGTAACTATTAAACAGTCAATATTGCTAAATGCAGATATGCAGTACTAAAAGAAAGTGAATACATTCAATGACAAACATGCTCTTTATGTATATCTAAAGCATAAACACAAATAACAGTAATTGGAGAGGATAATCTTATTTTAGCTAGCTTTATATAACTTTAAGATTTCTTCTGTTATAATATTGTATGTTTTAATTACTCTCATTTCCTAGAACGTGTGCTGTATTCTCATAGTTCTCAAAACCCTATAAAACAGCACATTTATGACCCGCTCCTCACAGCTCGACTTAGGAACATTCGTGTACGTGCTCCTAGGTTTTGTTTCCACTCTCATTGTTTGGATTACTAGTCCCTAATTTGTTCCTGGTATAACAGAAAGGATCTACAGGAAATGTTTTTGTTTCACCCTATCAGTTAATGGGTTCAGTCTGTGCCACAATTAAATGATAGTAAATTGTTCTGTGTTTCCATGGCGCTCACAATTATGCTACCTATCCTTGTAACCTTCTGCTTGCAGTTTCATGCACCAGTTGCCATAGTGTTTCACTGCAACCTTGAGAATTTCATGAGCTGCTCACCACAAACTAAAATGTAATGGTTATCTGGGCTGGCCAATGAGAACTACTTAAAACCAAAGGTTGCTGAACCTAAGTTAAAGCTTTTTTAAACAGAGGGAGTTTTATGTTTCATAAAGGAGAACAGCAAACTTAATGGAGCAGCAATACTGCTTTACTTGTGGAGGGTTGAAAGGATTCATTTCACAGTAACGTTGTTGCCCACCTTCTAGCATAGAAACTTCAGATTCATAGTAGTTAAAAAGATGCACATATACAGTTGTACTGTACGATATTTTTGACACAAATAATCTTGGATGTGGGTAGATTTCTCTGTCTCTATCAACAATCAGAGGTCCCACATAGCCCACAGGACCATATACATAATAAAGATATGACTGTCTGTATCTGTCTCTATTAGGGATGTCACGGTATCAAATTTTTACGGTACGGTAACCATCAAAAAATATACCACGGTTATCATCGTACCGCGGTATAATGTCATTTTTTGTAATCTGTTTTTAAATGGCTATTTAAAGAAATACACTCAAGTCAAGTCATTTTTTAACAAGAAAAATAACTTTAAAGTTTTAAAATAAATACAACTCACTGGTACTAGTTCTATCAGATACTACCCAACTGAAAGTAGTGTTCACTCCACAATATTAACATTTTCTGGGCTCAGTCTGGGACGATAGGGGGTAAGGATGTGACCACTGCAACTGAATACCCTCTTCATCTTTGTCAGTTTGGACAGCATTCTATTAGTTAAGACAGGGGTTTTCAACCGGGGTACCCTGGGGGTCCTTCTAAGGGTCATAGGGAGTACGCAGGACAGGAAAGCACAAATAAAAATAAAGCAAGAGAAAATAATGATTTTGATTTTTTTTTAATGGCATTATATATTCTCTAACCCAGGATGTACACCTATTTACTATTATGTGTATATATACTTATACAGCTCAAAGTGAACGGCTACTGAAAAAAAAAAAACACACAGAATCTATCACGTACACAATTTCTGCCTGTACGCATGTGCGATTTCGATTGCGTGGATTTCCACTCTGACATATAGGTGAAGCAGTTTTCTGTATCTAGTGCAATACTTAAACCAATGTATTGGTCGGTCTGTTTCTATCAATGTGCCCTACTGTATTTAAATCCCATCAATGCTAACATGAACATTCACCAGTGTTAATTGTAGTTACAAATCATTTATTAAATTACATTCTTAATTTAATAAGATGTAATATATTCTGCCATACACACTACCTATATTTCCATGATGTCATAATAGTATTTTTGTAACCTTTTTTATAACTAGATTGTTACAAAAATGCTAAGAATATGTTCAATGCAGCACAGCCAATAAACACAGTACACCCACTCTCAAGATAGCTTTGATTGTAGGAGGTTGCGTTCACCCTCCACTGAAGATAAACAAAGTGCACATTTTCAACTAGAGCGGATGAATGGTTTTAAAACACAGGACAATTCTAAAATGACATTGTGTTCTTTCTATATTCACACAATAAACTGGTCTCTGAAAGCTCCGAGTACTGATCATAAGGAAGACTAGGGAGCCACACCATGTTCCTAAATTATATGAAGATTCCTGCTCAGTGTTGTGCTATATCTTTGACTCTTCCTTAGAGGTGTGAATGTAATGGGTGGTGAACACAATGACAACAGAGAAAATTTGAAGCAGAAAAACACAGGAAGAATGTGGGTCACTTCACAAGGACAAGGAATGTTAATGATGAACTTAAACAAGGCACAAGACCATACACTAAACGAAGCCAGTGAGGTACAGCATGTGGTTTACAATTAAAATTACTACATAAATTGCATCTCTACTACTCAGGTATAGAGTATAACAGTCTGTCTGTTAAATATATAAAAAGGATTCTAGTATGTCATATAATTATTATTTTATACAACATTCAATAAACGATGTACCTGTGGTTGAAACTGCTGTTGATCCTTCTTTAAAACCATTATTTTATAATTAAAACCTTATTTTTCATATAGATCAATAAATACTAATGTCCTATTACTATTTGGATATATGTTCTGGGGTGCTTGATACTTACAATGACAGACCGAAGATAGCACTTTATGAAAACCCTCACTACAGTATATTATCCCCAGTGGGGAATAAGGAGTGCCAGTCCATGAGTAATTTATGAGATCCCACTGCTTTTAAAAGAGCTTCAGCTTATTTCCATGCGAACGGTTTATTCAAGTTCACAAGCTACCATATGTGCACATTTGCAAGTCAATAACCATTCCTGTTTCTGCCAAAGGTTAATATGATGTTGTGTAGAAAGCCTGGTAGCAAAACAGGACTGTACGGAGATTTTCAATGAAAATGCTCCATGGTAGAAAGAAACTTTAGCTGGCAGCCCAGAAATATTCTGCAGGTCACTACATGTTCAACTGCAAACTGAACTACAGTACACACACTAATACATCTGAGGCCACACACACACTATGAATCAGTCCAACAAGTTTCCATCAAGCGGCAGTAGTTATTTTAAAGTAATTATAGATGCAATTAGTGATTAAAGCAAAATTAAAATTGCCTGTTTTAATTAACAAATACATGTTGTATACAATGTGGGGAAGCTATAAAAAAGGCTAACAAGATGCTCGGATACATTGTGAAAAGTGTTTAAATCAAGGGAAGTAATGTTAAAACGGTACAATGCACTAGCAAGACCTCATCTTGAATATTGTGTGCAGTTCTGGTCACCTCGCTATAAAAAAGATATTGCTGCTCTAGAAAGAGTGCAAAGAAGAGCGAACAGAATTATTCCGGGCTTAAAAGGCATGTCATATGCAGACAGGCTAAAAGAATTGAATCTGTTCAGTCTTGAACAAAGAAGACTACGTGGCGACCTAATTCAAGCATTCAAAATTCTAAAAGGTATTGACAGTGTCGACCCAAGGGACTTTTTCAGCCTGAAAAAAGAAACAAGGACCAGGGGTCACAAATGGAGATTAGACAAAGGGGCAATCAGAACAGAAAATAGGAGGCACTTTTTTACACAGAGAATTGTGAGGGTCTGGAATCAACTCCCCAGTAATGTTGTTGAAGCTGACACCCTGGGATCCTTCAAGAAGCTGCTTGATGAGATTCTGGGATCAATAAGCTACTAACAACCAAACGAGCAAGATGGGCCGAATGGCCTCCTGTCGTTTGTAAACTTTCTTATGTTCTTATGTTCTAAATAGCATACGAAAGCAACATAGAACATAAAACATAACACAAAACAGGGTTCTCCCAAGGGCTTTTCAGCCAGGCGCGCTGCCTGGCAAAGTGGCAGTCGCCGCCAGGCTGAAAAAACCTGATCCGCTCGTCTTGCAAATGCTACTGTGCCTTTAACAATATACTGTATTTGCGCCGGCTACTTTATTTAAAAAAATATTAAGATTATTTTGGGGTATTATCATTTATATATATATATATATATATATATATATATATATATATATATATATATATATATATATATATATATATATATATATACACAGTACATAATAGCTACACATATGCACCAAATAAAAAGTATTCCTTTTGTTGTGATATTGTAAAAAATATGTACAGAGATATTGGGGGTTCATGTATAGAGGCTGTAGAAGAAAGGCGTGATGGGATATCAGCTGAACACTTGTCAGCTGACATACAAATGCTTGAGTGCAGAGGTGCTGGATTATTACACTCCGGTTTCATGCAACAGTTATGATGCTGACCAAACGTGTGCGAGTACTGTTGTGTAAAAAAAAAAAAAATGGTTAAAATGAACAGCGAGTAACATTAGGAAAATGTAGAACAGTGAAAAACAAAAAATGGACCTGCATTAACAAAATGTCCTGAAAACTTAACAAAGAAAACAACTTAAATGAAGCAATACGCTCAATAATTAAGATAAAAAGGAAGTGAAAAGGTTACCTATTTTTTTTAAACTCCAATAAATCTACGTTTTCTTTCCCTAGTCAAATCGCAGAGTGCCTAAATAAGCACGGCAATTTACCATAATAAAAAACAGTCATGAAAAATAACGTAGAAGATAAGAAAGCACAACCAGATATAGTCAGAAAGACAACACATTATTCAAATTATTTGTCACATTATATACTTAAAGTAAGGCAAGTTTATTTTTCCATTGAAAGTGCTTCCGACTATAATGTTTTGCTGCCCATCTGTACAGAATTCCTGGGGAGAACCCTGCAAAACGTGCTGCTCTCTCAGGTCTCACAAATTCAATGTGTGGTTTGCCAGCATATATTTATTTTCAGTGCTAAACATATTAAGGGTATATCCATAATCACAGCCACATGACAATGTTTTGCAATCCCACAGCACTTCATCATTACAAAAATCATTACAAAACATTTTCCCCAGTGCTAATTCTTGGTCACATTTCCAAACTGCTGCCAGTGGCATCCAGAGTCTCCAGTGGATGAAAACTGTAAAAATCTAAATTATCTGTACAGTATTTTACAGAAATGTAAGATTCTCCTTTTATTTTGTATATAAATATACAGTTTTTTTTTTTTTTTTCCCCCCTGCCAACTGATTTAAACCACTTAAGCCAAATTTTCCCACTCAAAATCTATTTGTATTCTAGCAGAGCCTCTAAGAGCCGAGGTGATCTGTCAGTAAACATGAAACTCTAGAATGTTCATTCGGTTCTAGGGCAAGTTAGAAATGGAAGTTGTGACTGATGCTTGATCTGTGTTACTTCAATCGAATCCCAGATTTTCTTTGAAATTAATGTAATTTGGCAGTGAACATGACAGACTTTCTGCTCACACCAGCCTAGTGCAAGTCTTCTTTGTTCTTACACTTGAAAATGAATAAAACAGACTAAGCTGCTGATTATCAAGAATCACATACCGGGTTAGGTCACTGGCACATTTCACTTGTTTTGATTGCTTTTATTGGCTTGCATATGACACACACAGTAACTCAAGGCTAGATACAATGTCAAATTCCGTTCAACCATCCAGATGATGGTCTGGGTTAATGTTTGAACTTGACTTTTGTTGTTGTTATGAATCCCACTTGCCTGCTCAATGATAAATGTATCTGCTGGTTAGTATTTACCTGTTTAGAGTTAGTTTCTGTGTTAGACAGTGAGGAACTGTTTTATATAATAAATAAAAGTCAGCAAAAGAACAATTCAATTTCAGATTGTATATTTAACTCAAAAATCACGCTACTGTTAAACTGCATAAATTAGAAAACACAGATCACAATCCATTAAGTGTGTTTTTCATTCCAATGAATAATGACTTTACAGTTTCAATGGTAAACTTTACTTACACTGGCAAATTCCTTTTCCCCGGTGCTAATTCTTGGTCCCATTCCTCATCCGAACTGCTGCCAGTGGCATCAGAGTCCAGAGTCTCTTCAACCCGGGAGAGCACTGCTTGAACTGAGCAGGCAAACTCCTGGACTTCTAAAGTACAGCTTGTTGGCATGGAACCATTTTGATTGCTTTTGAAAGGACCCTGCTCCACTTCAGAATGATCAAAGGAATTGTTTACTAAAGGGCTACAAGTGGGCCCGGTCCCAGCTGAGCTGCGGAAGGCTTTTGATCGGAGATGATGATCTACCAGCCCCCCAATCTGGTTACTGCAGTGTTCTGCAGCATGCTCCCCTAGCAGAATCTGTAAGCGTTTTTGTATTTTGTTGGCCTGATTCACGAGATTTTGGTGCTTGGTGAGGCACTGAAACAGCTGGCTGTTAGTTATAGTTTCTTTCCCAGCTGTGGAATTGGTAAGTAACAGATCTCTTGCTCCATCTGAATCCCACTGCTTGGCACTGAAACCCACTTTGACAGCACTGTCATGTGATGCCGGTGCTCTCCCCAATGAATCGTTTATTTTGGTCTGCGTCAAGAATGTAATTGGGCCCTTGGCTGAAGCATCAGATTCACTTACGCTGTGCTTGCGGTTTGTCATTTGAGAAGAATTCATCACAGCGTCACCATCTGGCACACTTTCCTGCCTAAAATTAGGGCCTGTTTTCTCACAAACTTTTGGAACAACTTTATGTTTAATACCTGGAACTGAAACAAAAAAAACATTTGGATGATCAGAGAAGTCTTTGCAAGAACCTCTTGGACACATCATGATTGAATGTTTACCCCCGTTCAGGTTCTTGTTTAGGGAAAGCAGATTTAACAGAGAGTTGGTGCTAGCTAGTACAACAGTTTTATAACGTCCCGAGGCGTGAGTTATAGGGGATCCAAAAGGTGTGTGCTCTAAACCCATTACGTCATCACTGGAACCATTAGGAGAGTGTGGGTAAGTCAACTTGAGCCAGGTAGATTGTGTGTCACTGTTCCCCATCAGTTTCTGTTGGGATGTTCCTGATTCTTTCCCAAGGATAGCTGTGTCTGGTTCGATGGCACTTGAAGGTAGTGGAGATGACAGGTGGACCCCATGTCCATCAGTAGCTGTTTCAGTCAGGGCTGGAGCCATTTACAGAATGTCTAAGAAACTAGGATACCCTCTTCATATGCAACTCTTCTGAAACACAAAATAACAAAATAAACTCTTCAGTTATTAGAGCCATACAAAATTTCACGTGACAGGATTTTTTCATACTGACAGCAGAAAATGTGTGAACATGGCATATCATCTTATTAGTGATTAACTGGGGACTGCTCTGCAAATCATTCCACCTAAATCAGCATTAGATGAGCCCCCCCCCCCGCCCCTTTTATAACCAACCCACCCGCCTCTAGGCTGTACAAACAATAAAAGGCCTGTGAGACACCACCATACATCCTGCTGCTGACATTCCAAATAAAAACGTTTTCACTATGTGAGAGGTAAGCACATCACCACAGTTGATTAACTGCTGGCCTTAAACTTTAACTGATAACTTTGTGACATGAATTGTAATGAGTCAGTGTGTGGTGGTAACAGACTGCGTTTGAATGCTTTGCAACAGGTCAGACTTTGACATAAGAGGATTACAGTAATAGGGGTAAACTAAATGTTATGTATTTTAGACAGACAGTGATGTAGCTTCTCCAGGAACCAAAATATAACACTGAATTAATATTCATATCGCACCCCAATTTTGAAAGGCTGACAGTCCAATGGTTTCGTAGATTCTATTTAAGATATTATTCCCATTAAAATAAAATATGTGCTGTACAAAAGTCTGTCTCCAAAGCTCTGACAACAATGTCAATTTGCATTGTCTTTATTAATATGGTTTTAGTATTCACACATTTAATACAGCCTGTCTTGTACCATCACTGACTCTCAAGGCTACTGTCACAGCACAGAGAAACCTGCATCCAAAGACAGCTACGAGGCCGAAATGTCTTGGTTCACTTCCACCTTGTAAATCATAAAAATCTTATCTCAAATGTTTAATAATCAAATAATTAAATCATAAACCTGTCAAAATCAAAATAGATATTTTCAGAATCCTTGACAACCATAAAACAAAGCATCACTCCGCCGCACAGTCAATGCGAGGTCACGGCTTGCTTTATACATTTTTGGAGGCAAAAAAGCTCAGTCGTGGGTTTAGTTGGAGGGTCTGACTCGGAGACACACGACAGCGCACTCAGAACGCATCTGGCACCCCGTCCACCTGAACTCTACAACTGGCTCTCTCACAGACCGCTGACCTGACAGTTGTCATCTCTCCCAAATATTTATTAAAAAAAACGTAGTGAGCACTGTGTGCGCGTGGTGGCTAATAAATAAGAGCTGCAGTCCAATATAACCTTAAACACCGGTAAATGTTTTCACACATGAATCGTGAACGTCCTCCCGCCCCTCCTGCTTGGCAGACCTTAATCCAAAGCGAAAACCGAACCGTCTGTTGAAAGAAGAAATAATAAAAAAAAAAAAAACCAGCATTCACTTTAAAATAACGTAAATGTTAACTTACTCAGATTAAACAAATATGAACGTGTATTCCGGGAAATATCCAGTAATAAGCTGCTTGTTTGTGAAGAGTGACAACTTTTCAAAAAAGTTAAATTCTTCGTTGAACGGATTTAAAAAAAAAAAAAAAAAAAAAAAAAACCCCACCAGGGCTTCTTCGCTCCCTCTCTCACCAACTGCCGCAAGCCTCTCCGGTCACAGTTCCAGCCAGGGGCGTGGCGTGCGTAGTTTGGGCAAATATATAAAAAAAGCGAGACCCATACGTCACTTATATAGAGGCGGGGTATGCAACCGCATTTATATGTTCACCATATCGGTTCTATCGTCTCTATAGTTTGTCCAGATACTGACTCCCTATAAGAGCCGCAATGGCGTCAGTTTCAAAACATTTGCTGATCTATAGACCGTGGACCAATCGGATAGGAAGGGCGGGAAATGGTTTGGCTACGTTTGTAGTTAGTGGTACCAAGCCATGCGGTTTTATACTGTGGCAGCTGTCCAGTAAAGACGAGTCACACACAGGTTATAAAACAGCCATTTAACCCATATATTTTAAATACATATTATATATTTATTATTACTTGAGGCAGTTTTATTTGACTTATACCTGGCACAAAGGAATGTGAAAAACTAACAAATATATGGAATATTCTTCTAAACGCTGAAAACACATACACAGTAACGGAATAAAAGTATTTTCTCTTTTTATATTTAATTAGTGGTTGACCATATTACTTAGTGATTGATAATATAAGAAGACAGGTATTAGACAGGTCTTAGGAAATGGATATTGAAACATCTGCCTAGTGGTTTGTTCTCTGGGAACCCACACATGTTTCTATGTTGTCAAATTAAACGGCTTTAGTTTTCCGGCACCAGTTCTGTGTAGTTTCATTGTGCATCGGGGAATCATGACACATTGTGTCGTAATAGAGCTGTGTGTGTGTGTGTGTGTGTGTGTGTGTGTGTGTGTGTGTGTGTGTGTGTCCTCTGTATCACGATACAGAGCCACAAGCAGGACACATCAAGGTGTAACGGGTTGTTGAATGATTGTTATGAACATACGCTCCCCTTATCTTGTTTATGGGCAGACAGCCTGAAATAGCCCGCCCAGACATTAACATCTGTTGTGGTGCATATCGTATCTTGTCCTGCATGGCATTTCATTGTAAGAACTATCCTATTGTGATGGCTTTGCTGCACCCTTTATAACAATGTCCTTGATCAACAAGGCAGGGCTTTGTCTTTGAAATGAGAGCGAATATAAGGATTGGCATAGCTATTCAGATGGATGCTGTAAGAAAGAGATAAGAACAGAGTCTGCAGGGCACAGCTCTGATAAGAGGTGCTTTACAGAAGTCACTGGCATGCTGGTTATCTGAGTAAGCATCCTTCATTATTAGGTAGACACTGAGATAAGGAGTAGGGCGACATTTTGCAGGGCAGGAAATCTACCCAGCACTGCAATGCAGAGACTTTCAAGGTGTTTTAAACAACGATTCAAAATATGGTTTTACTGGGTTATCAAGTGATGATACCACTCAACTATACACAACTCCATTATCTGAGATAATGGATTCCTTCAAATAAGTATCATGTTGTCTAGTGCAGTACAGCATAGGTATATTGAATACAACCTGACAGCAATTATGCAAAACAGCCGAGTAAAAGAGCAAAAAGAAGAGTGATGGCAGAGTCCTGTATTTTATATTGCACTCTGTGTGAATTAACAAGCCAAGTCTTAATGTTCACACAATAACAACATATTAAATCAATAGTCTTTATTGTTTCATAATAAAATCAGAAAGATTCTACTTGGAGACTGAACAGTAAACTTGGCATTCTGTCAGATAGCAGTCTAAAGATATTAACCCTAATGCTGCGCCAAATAATCACTGATTACAGATGAATGATTCAAGGATTGGAAAGTAATGTTTATTGGGGGTTTTGTTTAGCTGAGTTGTTCTAAAAACGTAGATATGTTAAATATGTGATACACAGCAACTACAATCTTTCTTGAGGAAAACAATACACAGGTGATGTAAGTGTGGTGTTTAAATCTATAGAAATTATAAATATAGGTGCAGCATACACAGACAAGTGAATGCAATGTAAACATTCAATAAACGAGAACACCAATCTGTGACACTTTGAAAGCTTAAACTGGTTTAGAATAATAAAACGCCTTTGTGAAAAAGAACCCAAAAAAAGTGCTAGATTTGCAATATGCCAATCAGGTGGTGGTTGGTAAAACCTGTTTGACATAGCATGTCACAAATTATAAATACAATTATGTATAGCATTTGAAAAATAGAAATACAATGAGCTAGACTGTGAGAACCTTTGATAGTTTTAAACCTGCTGTTCTATAATCAATCCATTTGTCAACTCCTGTGACAATGATCTGTTTGGAGTTTTGCACTCTATGAGGTTAATCAGTTTCTCCTCAAAATGCCATCAATGTGCCCCAACACTGGCCTATGAAGACTGCAGGAGGTACAGTAACAGACAGGCTTAAAAAACTTGGATCTGCCCAGTCAGTGACTCACCCACGTTAGGAAAAAGGATCGCCTTTAACCCTGTTTCCACTGTGGTACAAATAAGTCAGTGCCTGATTCGCAAACAAAACAGAAACAATTAATTTAGTCACTGAATCCAGATGTGTGACACTGACATAGACATATTGTGACTACAGACCTTCAGATATTCGTACTGTGCTGTAGCTGTGTTGGAGAAAGCAAAGGAGACTGGCAACATCATTTGTCGTGCTTTTAATATTGCAGTTTGTAGAGACCCAAGAACAGTTCAATGGGCAAAAGTTGAGGGGCGCAACATTCAATCTAGACAATGCTAAATAAAATTACAATGTGACTGCAATGCTATAATACTGTAAATAAACAATTCACAAATTTAAACAGTCACAAACCTTTATTTTAAAAGACATAATTTCATTTTATACAACATTAAAAAATGTAATGCATTAAGTACAAAACTACGAAATTTACCAATCAGAGAACAGCTTCAATGCACGTGGTTCAGCAGGATGGTATTCAAAATGACGGAATAATACTGCAAAGATGTGTAAAGATACACATTTCAAAGAAAATCTATGGGAGTCCATTTCGAAGGCACTGGATAAACCTGGTATGTATGATTTACACATTTATATGAAAGTGTCTTGTTGCCCAATGAAAAATCTCATCGCATCTGGTGTATGGCGGACTCCCTTGAGGGCTAGATTTGTCTGGGATAAAGTGAGGAGTCCTGGAGGTGAAATGCTTCCATTCTCTTTGTGCTGGTGTAGAACTTAAAGTCTAGACAGTAAAATAAGGCACAGAATGGACGCCCTCTGAAATCCCTCGGCTCACCTCACTCTCACTTGCTGCTGACGACAGTTCTTGCAATCAGCTCCTTCATGATCTCATTGGTGCCTCTGTAGATGGGCTGGATGCGGGAATCCACAAAGGCTCTGTAAGGGAAGAGGGCCAATCAAAAGAGGCATGGGAAACCCAAGCACTTTCATTGTGATGGCTTCAAGTGCTGTGCTGCATAACGCTTTCACAAGCAAAAGGTAATTCAGCACAAGAAAACATTCATCTTCTTGATTGCATCACCTTGTACCACAGACAACTTCAATGTCTTAAACTAAAGAAATTAAGAGCATGCTTGAAAACCATCCTCAGAAGTAGAAAAATCAAGCACGTTAGAAACAGTCATACATTTGCATTTCTGTTAGTCCAGCTGTCAGTTTTTTAAACATATTTCTGAACTACCCAGTCTAATGAAATTGTTTCAAAGCTAGGGTGTGGTCTTTTTCATCTGGAGCCTCCTAGATTAGTCACCTCATTCCATCTGGTCTAGCTCTTAATTTTCCATTACTTAATCCCCATTTATCAGTTCTCCCTAATGTAACAGTGTGCCTTGTGTGTGTGTGTGTGTGTATGTATAAATATATTGTGTGTGTGTGTGTGTGTGTGGTGTGTGTGTGTGTGTGTATATATATATATATATATATATATATATATATATATATATATATATATATATATATATATATATACATACACACACACACACACACAGTACTGTGCAAAAGTTTTAGGCAGGTGTGAAAAAATGCTGTAAAGTAAGAATGCTTTCAAAAATAGACATGTTAATAGACTATATTTATCAATTAACTAAATGCAAAGTGAGTGAACAGAAGAAAAATCTAAATCAAATCCATATTTGGTGTGACCACACTTTGCCTTCAATACAGCACCAATTCTTCTAGGTACCTTTGCATAAAATCAGGGATTTTGTAGGCATATAGTCAGGTGTATGTTTAAACAATTATACCAAACAGATGCTAATGATCATCAATTCAATATGTAGGTTGAAACATAATCATTAACTGAAACAGAAACAGCTGTGTAGGAGGAATAAAACTGGGTGAGGAACAGACAAACTCAGCTAACAAGGTGAGGTTGCTGAAGACAGTTTACTGTCAAAAGTCATACACCTTGGTAAGACTCTGCACAGCAACAAGACACAAGGTAGTTATACTGCATCAGCAAGGTCTCTCCCAGGCAGAAATTTCAAGGCAGACAGGGGTTTCCAGATGTGCTGTCCAAGCTCTTTTGAAGAAGCACAAAGAAACAGGCAATGTTGAGGACCGTAGACGCAGTGGTCGTCCAAGAAATCTTACTGCAGAAGATGAAAGACACATCATGCTATCGGAAAATGTCCAGCAGTGCCATCAGCTCAGAATTGGCAGAAAACAGTGGGACCCTGGTACACCCATCTACTGTCCGGAGAAGTCTGGTCAGAAGTGGCCTTCATGGAAGACTTGCGGTCAAAAAGCCATACCTCTGACCTGGAAACAAGGCCAAGCGACTCAACTATGCACAAAAACACAGGAACTGGGGAGCAGAAAAATGGCAGCAGGTGCTCTGGACTGCAAAATATGCAATATTTGGCTGTAGCAGAAGGCAGTTTGTTCGCCGAAGGGCTGGAGAGCGGTACACGAATGATTGTCTGCAGGCAACAGTGAAGCTTGGTGGAGGTTCCTTACAAGTTTGGGGCTGCATTTCTGCAAATGGAGTTGGGGATTTGGTCAGAATTAATGGCCTCCTCAATGCTGAGAAGTACAGGCAGATACTTATCCATCATGCAACACCATCAGGGAGGCATCTGATTGGCCCCAAATTTATTCTGCAGCATGACAACGACCCCAAACATACAGCAAAAGTCATTAAGAACTATCTTCACCGTAAAGAAGAATAAGGAGTCCTAGAAGTGATGGTATGGCCCCCACAGAGCCCTGATTCAACATCATCGAGTCTGTCTGGGATTACATGAAGAGAGAGAAGCAACTGAGGCTGCCTAAATCCACAGAAGAACTGTGGTTAATTCTCCAAGATGTTTGGGCCAACCTACCTGCCGAGTTCCTTCAAAAACTGTGTGCAAGTGTACCTAGAAGAATTGATGCTGTTTTGAAGGCAAAGGGTAGTCACACCAAATATTGATTTGATGTAGATTTTTCTTCTGTTTACTCACTTTGCATGTTGTTAATTAATAAATATAATCTATTAACATGTCTATTTTTGAAAGCATTCTTACTTTACAGCATTTTTTCACACCTGCCTAAAACTTTTGCACAGTACTGTATATTCTATTTTGGTATATTAATTAGCGTTAGGACTGCTTTAATAAATCAACTGTTGCACACTGCACTTTAAGAATAGATGCTGCTAATACACTGGTTAATTAGTTATATAATAGCCGAAGGCTGGTGTCATTTAGAATAGATTGACGCGGTCATTTTAACTATCGGGAGCTTACGTTTCATTTGATGTGGTTGTCGTTGTTTCCGATTGACGCACCTGATACCTGTTATATGCTGTATATGTTAATATCCTCTACTTGCATGATCTACGCTATTGATTAATCATGTAATTGGCAGTTAATTTCCTTGTTTGTATTTTCTGCTACATGTATGCTGTGTTGGAGAGAATCAGGAGGTCAGAGCGCAATGTAATCAAGCAGGTTCAGAAGCATTTAAACTAGAAAGGAAGGGGGGAGAAATCAACAAAAAAACAGAAGGGAGACCGCATCAAAACAAGAACAACAACTCAGGTAAGACAACCATTAAATGTATTTATCTAAATGCTAGAAGTATCAGAAACAAAATTCTAGAACTTGAAGCAACTGCACTAACAAGTAATTATGATGTGATAGGTGTTACAGAAACGTGGTTATCTGAGAGTGATGGGGACGAATATAATATTTGTGGGTATACACTGTATAGGAAAGACAGGCAGGACAGAAGAGGAGGAGGGGTAGCGCTATACATAAGAAATAGTCTTGAAGCCCAGGGGTTAAACCTGGACAAAGAAAATAAAGCCGAATCAATATGGGTCAGAATAACAGACAAAAATTCAAAGGGCATAATAATAGGAGCATGCTATAGACCGCCAGATTCAGACGGTGAGCAAAATAATCTGTTATACAATGACATTAGAAATGTGTGTAGCAAAGGAGAAGCCATACTAATGGGGGATTTCAACTTCCCCCATATAAAATGGGAAAACCCGATGGGTAGCACGAAGGATGAAATTGAAATGGTGGAAATGACAAATAACTGCTTCCTAACACAATTTGTCAAGGCACCGACTAGAGGGGAGGCATGCCTTGATTTAGTCTTTTCAAATAACGAAGATAGAATAACTAAAACAGAGGTCAGAGAACCACTGGCAAACTCAGACCACAACATGGTCTCATTTGAAGTGTTTTTTAAAACCCCAGAAGTAATGACTAAAGCTAAGGTTTACAATTTTAGAAAAGCAAACTATGAAGGTATGAAACAGAGACTAACAGAAGTAGATTGGAGTAAAATAGAGAAAACACCCACAGAAGAAGGATGGTTGTTCTTCAAAAATGTAGTACTAGAGGCGCAAAACAATTACATCCCTAAAGTAGACAAATTTAAATGTAAAACTATATTGCCAAAATGGTTTAATAGATCAATTACAAAAAATATTCAGCAGAAAAAGGCACTTTACAGAGCATTAAAAAAAGACCAAAAAGAAAGTACGCAGAAAGAGTACACGGAACTGCAAACGCAAGTCAAAAAGGAAGTTAGAAAGGCCAAGAGAGAAATAGAAATGAACGTTGCTAAGGGAGCTAAAACCAATTCCAAAATGTTTTTCCAATATTACAACAGCAAGTGAACATTCAAAGAGGAGATTAAATGTTTAAGAGATACAAATGGCAAAATCATAGATGAAGAAAAAAAAAAAGCAAATATATTAAATGATTACTTTTCACAAGTTTTTACAAAGGAAGATACTGACAACATGTCCCACATGTCATCCAGTTCCTATCCAGTATTAAATAACTTTAGCATAACTGAGGCAGAAGTGTTAAAGGGACTAGGAGCTCTTAAAATAAACAAATCCCCTGGGCCGGATGAGATCCTCCCAGTAGTACTCAAAGAAATGAAAGAAGTAATTTACAAACCGCTAACCAAGATCATGCAGCAGTCTCTTGACACAGGGGTGGTACCGACAGACTGGAAAATTGCAAACGTAATACCGATCCACAAAAAGGGAAACAAAACTGAACCAGGTAACTACAGACCAGTAAGCCTGACTTCTATTATATGCAAACTTATGGAAACTATAATAAGATCCAAAATGGAAAATTACCTATATGGTAACAGGGTCCTGGGAGACACTCATGGTTTTAGGAAAGGGAGATCGTGTCTAACTAACTTGCTTGATTTTTCTGAGGATGCAACATCGATAATGGATAATTGCAAAGCATATGACATGGTTTATTTAGATTTCCAGAAAGCTTTTGACAAGTCCCGCACAAAAGATTAATTCTCAAACTGAATGCAGTTAGGATTCAAGGAAACACATGTACATGGATTAGGGAGTGGTTAACATGTAGAAAACAGAAAGTACTGATTAGAGGAAAAACCTCAGAATGGAGTGTGGTAACCAGTGGTGTACCACAGGGATCAGTATTAGGTCCTCTGCTATTCCTAATCTACATTAATGATTTAGATTCTGGTATAGTAAGCAAACTTGTTAAATTTGCAGACGACACAAAAGTAGGAGGAGTGGCAAACACTGTTGCAGCAGCAAAGGTCATTCAAAATGATCTAAACAAGATTCAGAACTGGGCAGACACATGGCAAATGACATTTTATAGAGAAAAGTGTAAGGTACTGCTCGCAGGAAATAAAAATGTACATTATAAATATCATATGGGAGATACTGAAATTGGAGAAGGAAGCTATGAAAAAGACCTAGGAGTTTTTGTTGACTCAGAAATGTCTTCATCTAGACAATGTGGGGAAGCTATAAAAAAGGCTAACAAGATGCTCGGATACATTGTGAAAAGTGTTGAATTTAAATTAAGGGAAGTAATGTTAAAACTGTACAATGCACTAGTAAGACCTCATCTTGAATATTGTGTGCAGTTCTGGTCACCTCGCTATAAAAGAGATATTGCTGCTCTAGAAAGAATGCAAAGAAGAGTGACTAGAATTATTCCGGGCTTAAAAGCCATGTCATATGCAGACAGGCTAAAAGAATTGAATCTGTTCAGTCTTGAACAAAGAAGACTACGTGGCGACCTGATTCAAGCATTCAAAATTCTAAAAGGTATTGACAGTGTCGACCCAAGGGACTTTTTCAGCCTGAAAAAAGAAACAAGGACCAGGGGTCACAAATGGAGATTAGACAAAGGGGCATTCAGAACAGAAAATAGGAGGCAGAGAATTGTGAGGGTCTGGAATCAACTCCCCAGTAATGTAGTTGAAGCTGACGCCCTGGGATCCTTCAAGAAGCTGCTTGATGTGATTCTGGGATCAATAAGCTACTAACAACCAAACGAGCAAGATGGGCCGAATTGCTTCCTCTCGTTTGTAAACTTTCTTATGTTCTTATGTTCTTGCAGATTTTGTTTCGATTTATATTTCGGGAGCACTGATTGCAAATTTCTGTAGCCTGTTTTTTCATATCTTCATCTGATTTCTCGGTGTCAAATTCATTCTTCATTTGTATCTTTCCGCGTCATTAAATTTCCGTTCAAGTTAATATGTGTTCTCCTCTTTCTTGCCTTTTAACTCCTTTAACATCAGTTTTCACGTCCTGCACCTCTTTGAAAACAAAGTCTGTTTATTTTTAAGTGCCTCGATACTGTGTTGCTCCTGATCGTTCCCTTGTCTGCAAGAATCCCGATAATATTATCCTGCATTTCTGATAATGCTGGTTCGATTTTCCCTCTTTTGGGATATTTGCTCTTAGCTGTTGTGTTATGGATTTTCTTGTTGTTACTGCACATTGTAAAGTGCTTTGTGATGGTGCTCCACTATGAAAGGTGCTATATGAAATAGATTAATGCGTGCATATGCATGCATATCAGCAAAATCGTTTGTGCATGTCAAAATCTCTTATTCTCCTTTTATATTCATCTGTGGGCAGGCCGGTGCTAAGAGCGTGAAGAAGTAGCCCCCCACCCACCCAAAATCAAAAGCAAAACAAAACAAAAAAAAACAACAAAAAACAAAACCTCAACCTTAAATAAATACACAGAGAATAGTGAGGATCTGGAATCAACTCCCCAGTAATGTTGTTGAAGCTGACACCCTGGGATCCTTCAAGAAGCTGCTTGATGAGATTCTGGGATCAATAAGCTACTAACAACCAAACGAACAAGATGGGCCGAATGGACTCCTCTCGTTTGTAAACGTTTTTATGTTCTAAAATCTAATTGAAGTTTTGTTTAAAAAATGAGTACCAATCATGTGTGATTTGGGGGGAATTCAACGTCAGTTTATTTGGCTGCAGATGTTTATGTTTCGTGATTTCAATTCTTAGCTCTTTGTTACAAAAAAGTCAGGCCAAGTAGCTGGTAAAGGTGACTGACTGTGTACCGGGTTTACAATACATTGTTCAGTACCTTGTATTTGCTGTTGTTGTATATTTCCAATCCTATGTCTCCTATTCACATCTTTCTTCTGGCTCAACGGTTGTTTGTTTTTCGTGCGAGGAAGTTGGCGGTTCCGCTGCCGCGCTGTACTTCCATCTTCTGTTGTCTATCCACTTGTAAGCCATTTACTGTACTTTTTTTAGTATGTTCTGCATCTTTTTGGGTAACTTGTAGCTGTCTTTTCTGCTCTTTTCGGTTTGAACTACCCGACTTGTGTTTTGATGGCATATTCAATATACCATACGTCATGTACTTTATTACTACAACTGTAGAAAGTTTTTTTTTTTTTTTTGTAAACCAGGCAAGTCTATTATGGATGAGGTGTAATGTAGGAGTTCGCACAGAGAATTAAAGTTGGCTGATAGGTCTATGTGTTAATTTTTTTTCAGAAGTATTTGTTATTATATACCTTGTTAGTAAACTGTTATAATCTTTATAAACAGCAGCCTTGAAAGAAATGCAACCCCCCAGTAAATGGAACAGTGTGTTGTATTTTAATCGACACTAACCTATTATAAAGTTTCATGCTGAGTCCCGCCTACGTAGCTCTGATTTGTTTGACTGACAGTACAACTTTACCTACCAGTACTACTAGTCTGTCATTGACACTCTGCTATAGTGTCTATAGATGTTGTGTAATGCACACGTTTACTAGTCTGTCGTTCATGGGGTTTCCATGCAAGTTTTTTTTTTTTTTTAATTTGAGACATTTACTTGAGAGAAATGTATCATGTAAAATGCTTTTTGGAGTTTCCATTCGCTCAATTATTTTACTCAAGTAAACCAGGCTTTTCACCTAACGTCATGCAGATGAATGGGAAAGGGGGTTGATATGTAAATGAGCTGTGCTTAAAGTACTCGTGCTGCTTTTGAAGATTACCAGTGAAATTGTGTGAAAATGTGGTTTCCATGTGCAGGGAACTGGTACACGAGTAAATCTAGCTGCTGTAATAAAGCAAAATACCTTGTGCCTGGTTGGTTAATAATGTGTTTTACTGCTCTTGCCAGATTGTTTTTCATATGTCATTAGTTGGGTGTCATGTTGTTAGTAGTGAATACTGTTTCAACTAATTTATCTCATTAATTAAAAATAAACTTGCAGGTATGAAATGAAACTGACCAACAGATCAGACCACCATAGATGAAAACCGGTGCATATATATATATATATATACACACACACACCTTTCATTCAGGCAGTACAGCAGGGGATCAGGTGATGCTGCGTACACTATCCTGGCTTTGATTAAGACACCCTACCCGTCCGGACAGCTGACCGCTGCTGAGGAAGCATTCAACACCACGCTTGGCCAAATCTGGCTAGTGGGCACTTGAAAGGGAGGTGGCGGACACTGATGAAACGGACTGAAGTGCAGCATTAGTTCATTCCCAAAATTGTCACTGCCTGCTGTTAGCCAGACTGGGAAGGTTACCATTGTGGCCAAGTCTCATGAGAAAAAAAAAAAGCAGCACTGCCTTTCAAAACAAGCCCAGAACAAGCGAACCCATGTTAGAGTATGGGTGTTTATGCAAGTTCCAGCCAGCGACTCTCAAAAACAATCCCAATTCTGCATATTATAAGTGGACTTGGCAACTATGAAGGTTATCTCAGCCGCCAGTTTCAATTGGACAGGAGCGATCTGAGGAGGCTCGTGCCGTCAGAGATACTCTCCTTTCTTTTAAGTTGTGTTGGATTTACTGTTGTGTCAAATATTACGTTAATACGTTAATTTGCAATTTTATTCAGTCAGTTCTGAGAGAGCATCAACAACTTGTTGGATGTTATTGTGCTGTTTTGGATGATCGAGCTGGCTCATGCCATCAGTTAGACATTTAAGCAGCAAGGGTATTCGCAAACAGCTGCATTAATACTATAACACGGGCATAATGCAGTTCATGGTAAGTGGTTTGTGTAATCCCACAAGAGGTATACAACAGACCAGGCACAACAAAAAACAAAAAACAAAACAAAACAAAAAAAGCCACCCGCATTATCATTAAGGTGAACTACACCACTGCTAACCATAAAATCTCCCACCAGCCACTTATTTTCTGCCGCTTGGAATACACAGTAACAACTGACCTGCTCCCATGTAATATTTATAGTTAAGAATAAACATGCTCATTAACATTTACACGTGAAATGCGGGTTTCCATGCGAAACTGGACGTGTTTTTCAAGTGTCTTTCGTCATTTACACGAGTAAATGAGATTTACCCTATCCCTCTCTATGGCCGTTTTTTTTCGGCCACAAACCTGATTTACCCGAGTAATTCTCCCAAATGTGAATGCCATCGCTGTTTCACGTGTAAATTGACCCGCATGGAAACCCCGTGATTGACACTCTGCTAGTGTGTATAGGGATGTTATGTTTTTACTATGGAGTAAGTTTTTACAAAGGGGTCTCACTTTTTTACCAGCATTATGGATAACCATATACAATCCTAATGATACACTAATTGTTTTGTATTGCAGTGCATATTGAATTAATAGCTTGTATTCCATGTATGTCATTTTCCCATTCTGATAAATAATAAATAAATAAATAACAACAACAACAACAAAAAAAACTGAACACAATGCATTTTGCACACTGGTAGGGTACTATACTGGAATGATATAATGGCACAGCGCCAATGAACTACCTCACAGTGTGCTTTTGGATCACAATATTGATGTCAAAATATTATACTGCTGGTACACTAGCATTGGCTATTACCGCTGTAGTAAAAGCATTGCTGTCTCTCCCATTTCAAATGCACTATTGCAGTGTCTAGGAATGCCATACATCTGGTGTTGAGGACCTACTGATCTACGTCATACAATTTCTTAGTGAATATAAGCAGCTCAAATAAATATTCACTAGCTGCTGATGAGAGGTTTTATCAGTTAAACACTTGTTTGTTTCCAGATTCATACTGTACTTATTATTCTATACTTTCAATCCAACCTTGAAATCTGCTTCGCTTAGTGTATTTGTAAAATATATAGTTTAAACGAGAATGATTAAACAGTCGAACTTACTGTGAACCCATTTACAGCTCATACAAACTATAGTGATACAAAGAAAACTGGATCACTTCTAGCAGGTTTTCTAACTTCCCAAGAAATCATTCAAATAAAACTAATTGAAAAAGAAACTACAATCAACCAAAGTAAATCCTTTTTTTTTCAAAGTTTATTTTGTGAAATTACATTACAGAGAAAATAAATTAAGAATCAGAGGACAGTGGAAGCAGTGCATTCACAGGCTGACCTCAATGCCAGAGCATTGCTTGCAGGCAAAGAGCATGGGAATGAAAATCCCCCGTGACTTTTTTGCCTCAGTGAATGTGGCACTGTTTGGAAAGGAGAAGGCCTTTGTTGGGTAAGGGGTACAAAACAAAAAAATGAAATAAAATAAAACAACAAATTAGAAGCATGTCGCACAGTCCTTTCTGTTTTTTTGTTGGTCGAAAAAGGAACAGGTGTGGTGAAGCGGATGTCCTGCCACCAGCGGGTCTTCAGCATTCGCACCAAATCTGAAAAACACAACAACAAACCAGCAATCACTTCCAAAATACTTTTTTTCTTGATATTTGTTTGTCTCCTCTTCTGAGAACCTGCAGTACTTTCATGAATTCAAAGCATTGAGAACGGAAGTCAGGAAGAACCACATTCACTAATACCGGACGGTAAAACAGTGAAGTCTGCACCAGGACAGGTGAAATAATGTAGAATATGAAATAGATAATAATGGAGTTAGCATCACGTGGTGGTTAGCTCTCAGCACTGGGAGGTGGGGGTCCAGTTATTTAATATGAGTGACCTACACTATTGGAGCTAGCAATACCTGTTCCAATCAGACACTCCCTCAAGCCACCAAGGAGAGTATTGTTCTAACCCATATAGGAATCACTTTGAACAAGGGAAGTAAGAATTAAGATTAAGAGTAAATTAAAGCTTCTGGAGAAGAAGAAAGAAAGACCTACCACTTCATATCCTTCTTACACAGACATGATGTGCTTGACGAAAGCTGTGAAGGAGATAGAGAAAGAAGGGAAGGGGATATATTAGCAAAAGAAAGGGTGAAGTGCAGAGTCTAAAAGCACAGCATAACAAAAAAAGGGTGAAGTGTCAGGAACATTCATCTTTATAGCATCGCTTCTGAGACAGACACGAAATGGAACTCTTCAAACAGGTTCACAATTAGCAGGTGGATTGCAGCTGTGAAGCTGAGAGGCATTATGACAGCTGTCAGTTTCAGAGGCTGCGTGGGCTGCTTACCCTCGTAGTTGATGCAGCCGTTCTCATCTTCCTGTCCCTGCATAAGAGTGTCAACTTCACTCTCTGTCATCTTCTCACCTGGTGGGATTGAAGAGAGCCCCGTGTTACACAGTGCTGCATGGTGCACCTTTATATTAATACAAATCAGCCACTCTGCTGTTAGCATTCTCCTTTATTCTTTTAGACAAAAACCCATTTAGTGATCCTAATGAAGAAATTGCCATTGTCTAAAACCAACATTATTACAATGAACAATTAACTTAATTTGTTATTACAGTTGTTGTTATGTCCACTTTTAACTGATTTGCCCAAAATCATAATGAACTGTATGAGTCCAGCTATGAGAAACACAAATCATAATGAACTGCAAGAGTCCAGCTATGAGAAACGCAAATCATAATGAACTGCACAAGTCCAGCTATGAGAAACACAAATCATAATGAACTGAGTCCAGCTATGAGAAACACAAATCATAATGAACTGCACGAGTCCAGCTATGAGAAACACAAATCATAATGAACTGCACGAGTCCAGCTATGAGAAACACAAATCATAATGAACTGCAAGAGTCCAGCTATGAGAAACACAAATAATAATGAACTGCACAAGTCCAGCTATGAGAAACACAAATCATAATGAACTGCACGAGTCCAGCTATGAGAAACACAAATCATAATGAACTGCACGAGTCCAGCTATGAGCAACACAAATAATAATGAACTGCACGAGTCCAGCTATGAGAAACACAAATCATAATGAACTGCATGAGTCCAGCCATGAGAAACACAAATCATAATGAACTGCAAGAGTCCAGCTATGAGAAACACAAATCATAATGAACTGCATGAGTCCAGCTATCAGAAACACAAATCATAATAAACTGCACGAGTCCAGCTATGAGAAACACAAATCTACACGTGTGTATGTTTCAAATGTGGATTAGTTTGAAAATGGTGTGCTCATAGCTGACCCAAGTCACTTCCATGTTTGAGATTTCCTGCTCTAAGTGTCTGTCTTGCCCCTTTAGCCCCAAGCCGCTCCCTCTTACCCAGTGTGCAGAGGACAATGCGCAGCTCAGCGCCCATCACAGTGCCGTTGCCCTCCTTGTCAAAGACACGCAGTCCCTCAACGAAGTCCTCATAGCCACCCTTGTCAGTGCTGTTGGCCACAGTCTGCAGCATGGGCAGGAACTGGTCAAACTCAATTTTCTTGTTGCTCATGTCTACAGAGAAGGAGAGAAAGTAGATGAGTATAACACAGCAATAGACATGGCCAAGTAACCAGTCAGATACTCAGTACTCACTTTTTCATTATCATTATTTTCAAAGCTCAGTTGAAACTTTAAATGTATGTTATGCTTTACACAGTTAAATACAAAGGTTTAAGTACAAATTCTACAACACATTATACAGTCGATGGCTTATTGTGTATTTGACTTGTGTCCTTAGGTAGAACTATTTTGTTACCAAGCTTGTTAAGTCAGTCCCACTGCTAATGCTATGGTAACAGTGAACAGGAGTCACGTGCATACCGTCCGCGCTGGGGTTCCCCAGGATCTTATTCACTTCCTTGTTGGTGGGGTTCTGCCCTAGAGCACGCATCACATCCGCCACCTGCCCGTAAGTGATTTTGCTTTCACCGGTCCTGTCGAACAGGAGGAAAGCCTCCTTGAAGTCTGGATGGTGGAAAAAGGAAGGGTTACACAACTGAAACACGTGGGAGGTGGCTTGAGTCCTCAGGAGCCTTTGTAAGACATTGTAAACCGCTTAACTTTCCTGTACGTTGTATGGGCATAATAAATCACTGCTGCTGATACTTTGTATAGTCTCCAGTATTAAAAACTCACACACATTATATATGTGTCCGAAACTCGCTGTCTCCGTCTTTTCTAACCCAACTCTTATTCCGAACGTTGTTTCCACAACAAACTGAACACCTTTCTGCTGTTTTCTGACAGGTGGAATGGGTGCAGAGGTGGCAGAATAATCATTCAGTATTTAAACGAGAAACCTATCTATTAATGTTATTTCAGGATTTGATCAGTGGATAGTTGGGATTGAAAGGTAGTAAAGGTGGAGAAAAACAAAGCAGGCGAGTGTTTCAGGTGATAGTACGGAGAAAGAAGTAGCCGACACCAGGACAAAGAGAAAAAATAATAAAGTTAGAGAGCTCCTATTTTAATGTAGCTTAATTTATTAAACATATACTGTATTAAATTATAGTTTAAACAGGATATTTTATGCCAAAATAAATAAATAAATAAATAATGCATAAATACATATATAAATAAATAAATGTAGAAATAAATAAATCTAGACAATTCTTTCTTTCTTTCTATATTTATTTATTTACGTGTTCGTTTATCCCCTTCTCTAAAGTCGCAGCAATCTCTAGCAGCAGGCTGGTCTCCATCGCCTAGCAGTCAGTCACTGCAGCCACATCAGAGCCTGTGTCACTGCAGCCACATCAGAGCCTGTGTCACTGCAGCCACATCAGAGCCTGTGTCACTGCAGCCACATCACAGCCTGTGTCACTGCAGCCACATCAGAGCCTGTGTCACTGCAGCCACATCACAGCCTGTGTCACTGCAGCCACATCACAGCCTGTGTCACTGCAGCCACATCACAGCCTGTGTCACTGCAGCCACATCACAGCCTGTGTCACTGCAGCCACATCAGAGCCTGTGTCACTGCAGCCACATCAGAGCCTGTGTCACTGCAGCCACATCAGAGCCTGTGTCACTGCAGCCACATCAGAGCCTGTTTTAGACAAGCAGAACCTCTTTATAACGGTTATGTTAAGTAGGTACCCACTTCATTTGCATAACATTCCTCATGCTGTCGGAATTGAGGTTTTGCGACTGTTCCCATCGTTTCTGGCCATTTTAGATTTTTGTTCGGAACACACAGTAACAGGAACAAAAACAGTCGGAAAGTTAAAATCCCGCCACAAAAGAGCTCCCCGACGGTCGGAAAAGCGTTGATGTTCAGGGCCACTCAGCTACTCAATACTTTATGGATACCCGTTTGGACTTGTCCTTGAGCTCTACCTGGTGGTCATTTCAAGAAGGCTCTGGAGATTGCCCTCTTGATATAGGGAGCTATAGGATCTGAAACAGTGGGTGGCTGGGTGCAGAACCAGGGTGGTCCAATGCAAGTAAACTGTCACCCAACTAATTCCATTGCACAGGGCAACTGTGCACACTTTCCATTTCCTGCAGTGCCTACTTATTTAGTGCAGCTGTCACTTTAAAACAAATTGGGCAGGAGACACTTATCTCTTTGTTGGAAATTGAAAGTGAGCTGCTGAAAGATTAATGGGCCTAATTCGTAGACATGTCACCTGTTTCTAAATATTCTCTTCCAAGGGCCATACAAAGCAGTGACTACAAGCTGTCAACAGGCTCCCTTTAGCCCAGCCCATTCCATATAAAGCTACAGACATGTTCCACCTGACTCCCTGCAAGAGGAATGCTGACTTTATGGTAACTGAAACCCTTGCACCTAAACTGGCTGTCATCCTATATTGAGCTGCCTCTGTGCAACATGCATGCACAAGTGACCCAATGCATGCAACAGACTTGGTAATGCAACCTTTAAACTTGTATACCTGCATGAATATAGCCCAACTCCAACAGTCAGGGTACAGTAGACATTATAAACTTTAATAATAATAATAATAATAATAATAATAATAATAATAATAATAATAATAATAATAATAAATGAACAATATAATTCTATACAATGTGCTGTGACATAATAATACCGTCAGCACACTGCTGAATAATCGAAATGTAAAATATAACAGAATTACTGCAAACTTTTAGAAACAGATGCCTTAAGGAAAACTGGAAAGAAAAAGCTCCCGATGCGTGCAGATGAAATACATTCCTGAAGTTTTTTTTGTATCCTGTTAAGTTTGAGTTAGAAACACCTTGCTTCACTGCACCACACTATCCCTAGGCTCACTTGTGAGATAGCCTGTCCAGAGATGAAAGTTTGTGATTGTGTCTGATAGCTGGGGGCAGGCAGGTCTAGCTGTTTGCCCATACAAGGCCATTTTTACTACAAACAAGATTCTAGCCAATGCTTTAAATTGCTTATGCAAACCAGCTGTGGCATTCAAGTGCCTGTCAAATCCCACTGATCCCCATTGCCCTAATGGACTGAACTTTCTCCAATCACGGTATTCTAAATAAAAAAGATAGAAGCAGTCTCTTCATAAAAAATGAGCATGTTGCACGAATACTCTGCAGAATATCACAGCAGATAGCTCCAGAGTTTACTTAATCCCCACTGATACAAACAATGAGCATGTTGCTCAAATACTCTGCAGAATATCACAGCAGATAGCTCCTGAGTTTACTTAATCCCCACTGATACAAACAATGAGCATGTTGCTCAAATACTCTGCAGAATATCACAGCAGATAGCTCCTGAGTTTACTTAATCCCCACTGATACAAACAATGAGCATGTTGCACAAATACTCTGCAGAATATCACAGCAGATAGCTCCTGAGTTTACTTAATCCCCACTGATACAAACAATGAGCATGTTGCTCAAATACTCTGCAGAATATCACAGCAGATAGCTCCTGAGTTTACTTAATCCCCACTGATACAAACAATGAGCATGTTGCTCAAATACTCTGCAGAATATCACAGCAGATAGCTCCTGCTTTTATTTAATCTCCACTGATTAAAAACAATGAGCACGTTGCATGAATACTCCAAGTATTACTAGCAAGTTTCCTTAATCACCAGCATTTAAACTGCTTACAGTCATTTAACGTTTGGTAGTAATTAGCATTCACGTACATTTCCTGTGTAAATGACTTTGTTTCCTTAAACACACATTTAGCTTACAGGAGTGCTGTTTTGTTTGCTCGAGTCTGTAGTTTTCATGCACTGTATATATTGCATTTTAATCCGTGCAAATACAGCAAAACATGGAGATTTTATTGTTGCATCCCTGCCATACATTTCATGTTTTTCTTGTACATCGTTCTACATTACGTTTTGTAACATGGATGAATATGGGTTTGGAGCAGCTACAGCTTGCTACATTGGTAAAGATTAAGATAAACTCACCTTCCTGCTGATCTGCTGAGAAGTCGATCTGTAAAGGGTAAAATCAACCAAACAGAGAACTTAAATGTCTATGTCACAATCAAAGACACCTGGCAACCCTGAACCAGATCCTGGCAAGTAAGACTGGTTTTGTGTGAAACTTGCCAGGCTCCACAGAAAGAAGCAGCCAGGTGAAAGGGCAGAGTGAAGTGATGTCTCAGTTTCTCTTGCATCGATTCAGTATCAATCCTGAGGAGCATGCAAAGCTGAGACATGCCTTCACTCTGAACCCTGTGGAAGCCCTGGTTCACTTACCAGTGATTTCATCAGCAGAGAAGGACTGCAACGGAAAAGAGAAAACAAGAACAATGATAGGATTGCACCAACAGGGTCTTCAGATAGTTAGCATTGCTTTCAATATTTGTTTAGTCCTACAATCGTTATTTTAAAAATAGTTGCTTTCTTTGTATTTATTTTTTAAAGTGAATTAAAGCTATTCAAGAGCACGTATTTACTTTCAACACAGTTTATAATTTGCAATTCTTAGTGTAAAAAAAAAACCTACCAAAGCTATTTAGAAAAGTGTAGGATATAGAAGTTGAAGGTTTTCAGCATGAAGCTGCAGTTGTAATACTCATTCATAGATACCCATTCACAGATATCCATTCATAGATACCTATTCATAGATACAATATTTTAGCCAGAATAGGCCAGAGTATGGAAAAGTGCAAGAAAGTCCAAGACAGACTTAAAAGACTTCAGAGGCAGGATTACATCTCCTGAAGAATGAATTCCCTTTCTAGCATGATGTTTAGAAATAAGAAGACAGCAATAGAAAGATAGATAGAGAGATTGAGAGAGGTAAAGATATAATAGATAGATAGATAGATAGATAGATAGATAGATAGATAGATAGATAGATAGATAGATAGATAGATAGATAGGTATTATCTAGCAGTTAGTAAGTAGCTTGAAGTCCCCACACACCATGGCTGTAAAGTCTGGCGAGCTTGTGGCTGCAGAAGAGGCCTGTGAAGTGAATTCAGGAGTGGAGTGGTCCTTCTCCAGGAAAGCTCTCCTTCTTATTTATCCATGCCGTGGTGTCACAGGGGGGCTCAGGTGTCACAGGGGGCTGGGTTAGCTTTCTTAGGGCACAGAGAAAGGGAGCTGCCATTCCTAGCCAGGCCCTTTAAGACCAGGCGAGGAGGGGGCTATTTTGGGAAAGGCAGAAAGGCCACAAGGAGAGGCCTAAAGGACTTGGTCAGCAGATTTTCTGAGAACTTTATTTCTTAGCAGCTTATGGTTGCGGTTTTACTTTGGGATGGGTGGTTTGGGTGGCGGGGGCTGTGAGTGACGGGATTCTCTTGGTATTTTTTAATTTTGCGTTTTTTATTTTGTATTTATTTATTAATTCCAAATTCACAACAAATGCGCAAAGGCGGTTATGGGATATAGGCTCTGTGAATGCTGTTTTAGTTGACTGTATTTATTATTTGAAGGAACCAAATCATATGTATGGATATAGTGGAGTTTAACCTAAAACCTGAAACACGTTCTTTCTCATTTTAAAAACTTTTTATTCTGGGATCAAAACGTTAAACACGATGCTTCGGAGCTCATATTATGATTGTCCTTTTAAGGTAAATGAACGTCTAGAGCACAGCGACCCCTACTGGAATGTCCACTATAGAACAGTCTCTCGCTGTCGGTATCAAAAGAAAGACCGACAGTTCTGATACTTTCACTCGTACTCTGCGGCACCATCGATCAACCACTGACTGCGCAGTCTCGAAATCTCTGTGTTAAAATATGCTGTGTTTAAAAATTATAAACTACTGTACTCACAAATTAAACTAGCAAGGCGATTTCAATCCTACTGAACGTCCATTAGTCCAGCTGCTCCCTTTGCAGAGTGTCTGCAGGAACCTGCACTAAACTGAAGCGCTTTTCCTATTAGGAGACATTCCTGTTTCCCCCCGCAGAGGTCGCAGTGTAGAAATACTTTTTTAGAACCTCACTGTAACCATGTCAGTAAACCCTTTTCTAATCGTGATTTCTTTGATTTAAAATCTGTTGGTGCATTCCTATCAATTTACAATCCACAGGAAACAACGCGTGCAGTCCCGAGTCTCTGGTGGTAAACTGGAAAAGGTGAATGAAACAGGGCATCGTAAACAGTCCACACAGAACAGGACACCACTGCAACACAAGCATCGTAGAAGCATTGTAAAACTGCAATGCAAATGTTTCACTAATATCACAAACAAATCGAATAGAAAGCTGAAAAACACTTATTATTATTATTATTATTATTATTATTATTATTATTATTATTATTATTATTATTATTACAACAACAACAACAACAACAACAACAACAACAACAACAACAACAATAATAATAATAATAATTATTATGTAGCACATCGTGTGTACATCTACATATATACATACAGTCTCTCGTTTACAAAAACTAGACACGGACTGTGCCTACTGACAATGTTAGACCGGCTAATCTAAACAAAGATTAGACTTTCTTTAAACCGTCTCATATTTTTGCACGGTATCAATGAAACAAACTGATTTCTAAAGACTGACTCTTTTTTCGGGGGGGGGGGGGGGGGGGGGGGGGGGGGGGTCAGTACAGTGTCCGTCCATGTCAGTCACCCTTCAGTCAGTGGGCGGTCATTAATATATTGTGTATATTTGTAGAGACACAAAGTAAAGATATCGCTTTCGTCGAAGCGGAGCCGAATCATATGAAGTCGTTCATGCGTGTGGGTCAACCCCACCCAGTTGTTACGGCTCAAAGAAGACCTCTTAAATTAGGGCTTAATACGTGGTCACCAGCAGATTTTTTAATTTGGCTGTAATTTTCTTTCGACCCTTACATAGTGTGTATATATATATATATATATATATATATATATATATATATATATATATATATATATATATATATATATATATATATATATATATATATATTCTTAAAAGTAATAAACAACAGCAAGAAAAAGCCATCGAATTGCAGGGTTGTCAGATGGCTCCAGAGTTTACCGACTCTTTAAACCAGGTCAGGTTTTTTAACTCGCCTCTCTAACCGCGTCGAATAGTCCTGCATTGTAATATTCAGCCTCCATAAGCAGCTGACTACATCTCGCCTTACCCATATTCGGTGCTCTTCACTACCCAGGTCCTCTCCAGAAATCACCCTCCGTCCAATCACGGAGTGCGGTGGGCGGAGCGAGACCCACCGCTTCATTCAATTTGAGGGTTAACTCTTGAAGCAGCCTTCCTTCAGAACTGACCTTGGTACTGAACTGACAACAAGCGCCGTTTACTGCAGGTTCAAACACGCTGCTTACTGTTATTGCATCTCAGTCTACACAAATCGATTTTGCAAACGTCTTTGAGTCGTGTTATTGGTATGTATCCTGTCTGTGTTAAATATCTATAAGTACAGACCGAGATCGATATATAGGGTTTGCACAGTAAGATATAGCCAGTCCTATCCCTTCAAAAACAAATACAGCGGATTTTAAGCACACCCTAATGTTGTGTAGCTTACGCTTAAGATGCATCACCTGTTTATTTTGGTAAAACAAACAAAACAAAAAGTAAGTATATTCCCAAACAAATCAAATAAAAAATGAGCTAAGAATGATTTTGTCTTATGGGCAAAATGCAACAAAGTACATGCATACGTATTTCAAGATTAAAGGAAAAACTTGACCTGCCACAGATAAATAGATGCATAAGAAGCTAATTGACAAACGGCTTTACATACATGATCTGTGGTTTCCTATCTGGCAGTAGAAACTCGTTTGCACGGTTTAAATGTATTTACTTTAAGATCCACTGAAACGTGTTCTTACGAGTTTTACATTAAAACAACTGAGATATACATCGCCAAGAACGCGCCTCAAACAGCAACTTTCAAAAACGATATCCTGTCAGTCAACACGGAAACAGAAGAAAAGAACGGGGTCCAGACCCTCAGGGCTATCGTGACAAATGCAGTACATGCTTCCAAGGTTTTGTAAATCTGAATAAAATGTCCGTTGTTTCAACATTAAAAACAATATTTAATACACTTTTGTTGTGGTAAACATCTGAATGCACGTTTTCTTAATGTAAGTATAACACTCATTATAAACGATATTTCATTCTTTATCCTATTCAACAAAAAAACGGTAGATTAGAGATTAAAAGCAACTAAATGTTTTTTTTTTTTTTTTTTTTTTTTTTTTTTTTTTTTAACAAAAAAAAGTGTATGTGTTTCTAGCTAGATAGATGATTAAGATAGAATTGAAGTGTTGCTCGTCAGTCCATGCAGGCATACAGGTTCATAGGTGCCTCTGTCTGGGGACCACACTGGGTCTCCAGCGGCCGTTACCTTAACGCTGGACAGATCGATAGCCGCGGGCTTTGCGGGTGCCGGGGCCGCTGCCGGGGCCGCTGCCGGTGCCGCTGCCGGTGCCGGTGCTGGCTTGGCGGGCTCGGCCTTCTTGACGTCCTTCTTGGGTGCCATTTTAGATATTAGTTAGGACTGAGAGTACGAAAAGCAAGATTCCTGGTGGTGGAAGTCAAGAAGACCGGAATTCAAGGGTGCTCTACAGCCCAAGTGTCTTAGAGAGAAGTCAATGTGTTACCGGTCATGGGTGTATATATATTTCACTTAGTGCTCGCTGCCAGCCTGCCACGGGCAGTTGGATTGGGTAGTTTACAGAAAAGGGTGGACGTCATTTTTTGCGTTCGGTCTATAAATGGAATATAGGGAAGACAATCTAAGACAGCTGGGGAAATACGGTTTCGGATGTTTAAGTGAAATTCAAAGGGTCATTCTGCGGGTGACTGCTCTTAATGACACAAGGGTTCTGTGTTAAACCTTTCCTAGAAGTTTATTTTTGTTGAAGATGGGAATCTATGTTTTTCCAAAGTCACAGAGAATAAATTTCACTCGGCAGTTTGACACTACCCGTTGACAGGGGGGAGTGGCAAGGTAATAAAAAAGGGGCGTGACCAATGAAAGCCTTTCCACACACGCTTCTTGTCTTGATCACTCGTACACACTAGTTCTTTGTCTCAAGAAAGTGTCGATGAAGCAGGAATGAGTTTAAAAATAAATTCGTCATATAAGGTTAAATGCCCTTGTCATGTAGCCATCCTTCAGAAAGATACGCAACTGCTACAGCCATTCCGGGTTTATAATAGATTAAGATAGCTAGTCTAACAGCTAAACTACTACCCTTCTATACCTAATCAAATACTACTAATATATATATAAAACTTTGTGCCGGTATGATCATAATCAAGCTATTACCCAACTCAGTTATTTAAAGACCCTCACGTCGCCGCTCATATTCATCACTGCTGGCTATATTGCTGTAACAGTCGGAGCAGATGCAAGCTTTGTTTTTCTTGATTTAAATAAATAAAACTTTACATAAAAATTTACATAAAACTTATAAAATCTGCACACAAATAAAAACTAAAAATAAAAACTCTTGAAGAAAAGGCTACGTGATTAGGGAAATATGTTAAGACTCGTTTTTCTTTTTTTCTTCCTTTATCATTTTATTTTTCCCCTCTCCGGAAACAAAACAATGTATATGCCTCTATGTGAAGTTGTTTATAAAGAGTGTTCAGTAGCACCCTGTTCATATAGCCCGCAGAGTCGTGGGTTTTTGTACCTATAAATGCACGATGATTTCGAGAGACTCGTATGCGTTGTGTTCTGTAAAGTCTGATGCGAGGTTTTATAAGACTGCGCAGGGATCACATGCACTCTTCTTTACTTCAGGAAGTAAAACATGGACACGAACCCGAAGGCTGACAATTCAGAATGCAGGAACCGATACGTATTATAGTTTTATCGGTGTATTTTGGTAAAGCATTCGTGGATTGGATAGGGATTCATAACGAACTTTTTTGTTAGTGACATTGGTAAATGACGATCTTAGACGAATCGTAATTAGATAATGATGGAGAACACACATACTCTGATGTGAAACGGGAGAATGGCGATGTTCTGATGCACACCAGCGCCTGCTTTGAGACGCAACATATTTCGATATTACTTCTGGTTCTGATCCCCTGAGAATCTCCTATCCGTCTTTCCAAGCTATATAGTATCCAAGAGGCTCCTAGTTAAATGTTAAACTCTGAAGTCCCTAAAGACCGCGCACAGACAAACTGCATGATATTTGATTCCAGTCCCTTCTGGAGAATCACTTGAAAAGCCTTGCATGTTCACAGCACATTAACAAGCAATTACTGTTAGCAGTGTCTCTCCTGCAGCCTGTAAATTAGACCCTATAGCACCTCAATGACCTGATCATTAGGAAAGCGCACTGTGATCCCTGGGGGTGCTTGGACTTTAATATATTCTAATATAAATAGGGACATTACTGTTCTAATCTACATCATCTACTACAATGCAAAACAAATCTGCCAAAAAAATAAAAAATGAGAAAGATGTATTCTTTTTTTCTTTCTTGCGAAAATGTGGATGTCAAGTTAACAAGTGAACAAAGTGTTTGTAAATATTTTGAAACAAACCCCGCAAACTAAGTAAAAACAGTGCAGAACGACGCAATGAATATTTATTTTTATGACCCACATAAAATATAAACGTGGATTATACTACTATTCCTGTTACACGACACAACACGTTGTTCTTTTATCATCCAAGAACTATTCCTAACCGTGATTTTAGACATTAAAAATAAATCAATTACAGCTTTCCTAACTGGTGTTAAATACAAGATAACAACCATGCGGAAACGGTCATGAGTTTCAAACTTCTAATTCTTCAACAAGCCTTTGACAGAGAACAGGGTACAATGGACGAGGTTTATCTTAATGTGCACTACAGTTTTGTAATGGGAATAATCGCATTGAAAAATAATTAATCACGATCAACTAATATAGGAAATATCTGCGGTAACTTAATTTTGCTCATGTATACATAGTATATACATATATACTGGATAATAAAACTGAATCGAGTAATTATGCTAATTTTGGGGCATGTAGGCTATCTTTTGCGGAATTTTAATCAAAGCAAAATTACCGGTACCGTATTGAATATTTCTTGCCAGCAAGCATTTCATGTTTTACAGCAATAAAACACTCTTGAGACCCTAATTTAAATTTCAGTTGTGTGATGTTGCTAGTTTCTGGCGTACGCATACAAAATAAATCGATATCAATGTATCCTAATGTGTTTTTAAAAGCTAGAGATGGGCACTGTATAGACTGCTTGCTTTGAAGAAGCAGTCGAAGAATTTAACAGCGTCTTCTATTCCCAACGGTAAGAAAGCTTCAAGGAAGAAGTGACAGCTGCCGATGCCACTTACAGCCCTTGGGCTGGCTGACTTTGCATTTTCTGGCTCCCATCCCTCCGTCTTCATTCTTCTAAATCTGTCAGAGCTCCCAGCTAGGGCCAGCGACATGGGACACGGAAGACATTCCTCAGAAAGGCTCCTATAATTAACCTCTTGATGGGGCGCTTGGTTCACTGGGGAAGTCAATGCAAGTGAAAGCCCCCAGCTCTCTTCAGCTGGCGTACAGTATTGCTTTCGCTTCCTTCACCATATTGGTACATAGAGGGTTGGTAAAAAATAAGACATGGAGTTGAGGGTTTTCCCTGCAGAGTGTACAGTATGTTCATGCCCTTTGTTGATGACTGGCGTAAGCAATTAATCAAGTTTTTTTGCACGTAATTATAGTATATATATATATATATATATATATATATATATATATATATATATATATATATATATATATATATATATCTTTACAATGTTTACTTAAGCTTTCAGTATGTTTTATTACAATATGCTATGGTAATGTTTTATACTATAGGATACAACCAAAATGAACAGAGCTAAGGGAATTACATACTGTATAAAAACCAAAAGGACTATAAACTGCTGAGTAAAATTGCATGTTTTTTGTGGAACGGCTTAATTAGGCTGCAGTTTTAACTGGCAGACAAACCATTCTACATTTGTCTGTTTTTGGTAACCCCTTCAAAGTTATGAGCAGGATACAGGGCACTCAATACTGTAAGGGGGAGTCATGAATGGGAATTGCCTGTTATGTGCTGCAGTGTTCATAGAAACACGTGGACAACTTGTAAATTGGTTCAACACTCTTGTATACCAGTGCACATCAAGTCTGGTATGGTAGTGTGACAAACCTGATCATCACTCATCTCGGCCAGGGCTTCTCAAACTGGGGGACGGGACCACTGGGGTTGTGAAAAAACACATCACAAGCAGAGACTTCTTTCTTTCCTTCTTTTACACCGGAAAGTTGTTTATGAAAGTCGGTCAGATTAGTACAAAATTGTTTAATCTTAAAAGTCTCTCTCTCGCGAATTTAATATATATATATATATATATAGATATATATATATATATATATATATATACACATAGCAACGATACCAACCCTCTATGTACCAATATGGCGTAGCAAGAGAAAGCAATACTGTAAGTTTACAAGACCGTTGTCCGCCCTATCGCCCTGTATGGATCGGAATGCTGACCCTCCATGTCATGGAAATGAGGATGATCAGGTGGTGTCTCGGCCTAACAACATTTGACCACGTCCTCAATGACGATGTCCGTCGACGCATGGGAGTGGCACCAATAACGGAGAAGATGCGAGAAGAAAGACTGCGATGGTATGGACATGTGATGAGAAGTAGCGAGCACACTGTGGCATGGACAGCGATGTGACTGAGCCCGCAGGGTCGACGGCCGCGAGGGCGGCCCAAGAAGCGGTAGATGGATCGGATCACTGAAGACATGCGGAAAGTGAACGTCGCCCCGGAAGACACCTATGACCGCGCCAAATGGAGACGGGCGTGCCGATAAGCGGACCCTGCTGATGCGGGACTAACCATAGATGAATATATATATATATATATATATATATATATATATATATATATATATATATGTACACACATACAGTACCAGTCAAAAGTTTGAGTGCACTTGCTGGAAACGAGGTTTTTTTCATAATTGACAATGTTTTACGTCGTATACGTTTCTGTAAATACTTGAAAATGAAAACACACGTTACAATATACAAAACAAAACACAAGGAGTATCAAAGCAATGTTCAAGATTGTCTCTAAATCTTGGATTCCTCAAAATAGCCACCCTTTGCCTTAACAGCCTCACAAACACAAGGCATTCGGTTTCAGCAGTCTCATAATGTTTCAGCAGGAAATCACCCGACATATCTTCCCAGTTCTTCTGCAGCAATTCCCAGAGATGTAGGGCACTTGTGGGTAGCTTTGCTTTGACTCTTCTGTCCAGTTTGTCCCATACACGTTCTATGGGATTGAGGTCTGGAGACTGGGCAGGCCAGGTCATTAGATTGAGTTGTCCTTCACTTTCCTTCTTCTCCAGATAGTTCTTGCACAACTTTGAGGTGTGTTTCGGGTCATTATCTTGCTGAAGAATGAAGGACTGCCCAACTAGCCGTAATCCTGATGGAATGGCATGCCTCTGAAGTATGCTATGATAGCCATGCTGGTTGAGCTTGCCATGGACTTGGTAAAGATCACCAACTCTGTCACCAGCAAAGCAGTCCCAGACCATGACACTGCCTCCTCCATGCTTGACAGTGTGAACCACACGTGCAGAACTCATGCGCTCACCCTCTCTGCGTCTAACAAATACTCGGCGGTTAGACCCAAATATTTCAAACTTTGACTCATCGGTCCCTAAGACCGTCTTCCACTCTTCAAACGTCCAGTTTCTGTGTTTTTTGGCCCCGGCAGGTCGCTTCCTCTTATTCTGCACTTTTAACAATGGTTTCTTTACAGCAATTCTTCCAGTTAGGCCAGCTTCACGCAATCTCCTCTGAACAGTTGATGTTGAAACATCTGTACTTCTAGTAGCATTTAGCTGAGCTTGTATTTCAGGGGCAGTTAAATCGCTGGTTTCACAGACTTGTGACTCGAATGAACTTGTTCTCTGATTCTGAGGTCACCCTTGGCCTGTCTGACCTTGTTCGGTCCTCATGAGTTCCAGTTTCTTCAAATCGTTTGATGGTCTTGGCCACAGCAGTTACAGACACTTGCGATTTGTTTTAAAGATTGACCTTCATTTCTTAAAGTAATTACACTGTCTTTTTTCTTTGCTTAACTGAGCGTATTTTGCCATTTTCTGCTCACTTACATTCAGGAATGACAAACTTGTGCCTATGCTACCTATATTTATAGTAATCATGGACCCTCACCTGTTAACAATAATTGGTGACAAAAGGTTAATTAGGTAACATGCTAGTTAACTCAGAGAACATCTAACAAAGACACTTTTATACTTAGGCCAGTGTTCTAACACCGTGTTATACACATTTCAGACTTTTAACTGACTTGGGCTTCAGACTGAAATCCCCTTGCTTTGGGTGACCATTTCATTGAAATTGACAAGACTATCAGCTTATAGAAGTACACATAGCATATAATGAAATATTAAGTGTTTATAGACAAGTTTATACAGTTAAAAGCATAGATAATCATGAAAAACCTGGTTTCAAGCAGGTGTACTCAAACTTTTGACTGGTACTGTATGTGTGTGTGTGATATATATATATAATTATATATAATATATGTAATAGATAATATATATATATAATAGATATATATATATATATATCATAGAGACGTTATTTCGTTTCTGCAGAGTTAAAAAACAGTTCACATGAATGATATATAAACCATGTATACTTTGCTCCATGATGCTCGTAGAGACCAGGTTGGTTTCACACTTAAACATCTCCTCTTCTTTCAGACTTGACCGCTAATATTATGCATTACATTTTGCTTTAAAAACTTACATTTGCTTTAAAAACGTTTTTCTTTATCAAAAAAAAACAAAAACAAGAAACAAACACAATGCATTTCGACACGTGTGTCCATCTAAATTTTGTTTTAGATGTGGTAGTCGCTTCTATGTGTAAACCAGTACAATCTCAAGACCACTGGCTTACTAAAACAACACAGTAACTTTCTGTATTTAAGCTGTGTTCATTGTTCTAACACACACAATATCAAATATTTTAATCATCCACACTGGTCGTAAATATATGATATAAGGTTTTATTAATTGTAACACAACCCATGTGGCATATATGCTTAAATGTCCCTGTGGCTTAGTTTATGTAGGACAAACAAAAATACATTTAAAGATATGGATAGAACATATGGTTGCAATGCTAAATAACAACATGGACTATGAAACAGAGATGATGTTGTGGCAAGTGAAAAATGTCCACCGAGCAAGGATATGATTGCTAGACAGCCACACAGCATTACTCACATGAGCACTCAATCTCACTTGATCATAGATCAGTCAGCCTCACTAATTGGCTCAAGAAACCCAGAATGGAACCTGCCAAGGAAGTGATGCCCATTCTGCAACAATCTGAACTATATCTTTATTGGGGAGCCCTATCACTATCCGGGGTTTGGGCAAGTAAAGGGTCTTGCGAGGCTAACCATGAGGATAATACAATAGGAATGACAGTGTGCATCGAGACAGTCTCTGTAGGCTGGTAATGCTCTGCTGTAAATCCTCTTAGAGAGTGGCAGATCTTGACTGGTATGACGCAGAGTCAAATGACACCATTAATTCTGGCATGCCAGACTTGCGCTTATGTTACCTATTGGGGTCAAAGGCCACAGGAGAGGACCCCCCCCCCCCCCACCACGTGTGGTGGCTTTAATAGGCCATCCCATTACAATCCAAAGAGACCAGACATCTACACAGAAACAGAAAGTGGCATAAAGCAAGGCCAGTGTTAGAGGTCACAGGGCTTTCCTTACTGATGCATTGGCAGGGGCACTCAGTGCATCAGCTGTGATCGGCAGTGCTAGCGAGAGTGCTCAGTGGAAAGTACTAGAATGTAACTGAGACTGTCTTCAGGAACAGATGCATTCTATATATAAGATCCCTCTGGAGGTGTGAGATTTCTTAGGATTTCTTAAAAAGGGTAGGGCTCCTTTTATTTTAAGGACCTTGGCAGAGAACTACAAGTGTACATCTCAGCTCTCTAAAGAAGAGAAGGTGACTTCTACAAAAGATAAATTAATACATTTAACGTCCTGTGGCAAAGTGCCCGCCCGTGTGTATTTTGTCTTGTATGTTGTGTGTTAATGTTGGTGTATAGTCATTGGTACACAGGATATAAACGGGTCTGTGTAACACAAGTGTTTAAAATGTATATTTGTATTTAGGCACGAGGATTGCACAGCACTTTACGTGCAAGTAAAAAGTAATAATATGTGAGCACGGGGAATTGCACTTTATTAATTCACGTGCAGTTGTACCGCGACTCCAATTGAATGAATGATTAGCAATCGAGTCTCGGTACAGCTGCATAAAAGTTGCATGTTTTCACTCACTCGGGGTTGTGTGTTCGGTGAGTGGAGAACGGGATTGGAGACGGAGGCAATAATAATAATTGTAATAATAATAATAGTAATAGTTAAAATATCTGCTCACCTTTTATTTTCTGTCTGTCTGTGCACTATTAAATGCTGAGCGAGACCATTCGCTCAGCTCCACCAAACTCCACCTATCTGTCATTTATTTCGTGGTTCCTGTTTCTGGTCTGACTTCCCCCACTCTGGCCATCTTTGTGACACGTCCATAAACACAAAACAGAACAAAACAAAAAAACCCAGAACAACTTTCCTTAATAAGCTGCTCAGGCTGCTCTGCTAGGTTCCCCGTGCTGCTGCTGCAGAAGCCAAAGCAAGAGGACGTGACCTGATATGGATTGAGAAGTACAGCAACACAGGGCACTTTCAGAAACATTGTATCTTAAAACTTAAAGAATTATTTTCATATAGCACAAATTAAAATAAATAAAAAAATACATAGGTTAAATAAACGTATTATTTTGAACTACATTTCAACATTATACACTACAATCGCTTTATATATTTAACATACTTTTATGTCACATTTGTGGACCCACAGGAGTTACAGTAAAAGCCAACAGTAGAGAATGATACAGAGCACAGATCAATAGATTTTTAACAGGTAAGAAATGAAATACCACACAGAAGTACAAGACATAACGTGCAACACGTGCTGTTGAGCCGTCTTGATTCGCTGAAACTGTGGTGCAGGTGGGGCCCAGATGTCAATACTCCCTGTGAAATCGATACACTGTCCAGTAAAAAGAAAACGTGAACAATGTCCTTTTGTCATAATATCACATGTGAACGTTTCCTTGCGATCTCTGAATGCTGTATCTATTCAGATCTCTGAGTGCTGTATTTATGCAGCTCTCGGAGTGCAGTATCTATTCAGATCTTGGAGTGCAGTATCTATTCAGATCTCGGAGTGCTGTATCTATTCAGATCGCAGTGTACTGTATCTATTCAGATCTCGGAGTGCAGTATCTATTCAGATCTCGGAGTGCAGTATCTATTCAGATCTCGGAGTGCAGTATCTATTCAGATCTTGGAGTGCAGTATCTATTCAGATCTCGGAGTGCTGTATCTATTCAGATCGCAGTGTACTGTATCTATTCAGATCTCGGAGTGCTGTATCTATTCAGATCGCAGTGTACTGTATCTATTCAGATCTCGGAGTGCAGTATCTATGCAGCTCTCAGAGTGCTGTATCTATTCAGATCTCAGCGTGCTGTATTTATGCAGCTCTCGGAGTGCAGTATCTATTCAGATCTTGGAGTGCAGTATCTATTCAGATCTCGGAGTGCTGTATCTATTCAGATCGCAGTGTACTGTATCTATTCAGATCTCGGAGTGCAGTATCTATTCAGATCTCGGAGTGCAGTATCTATTCAGATCTCGGAGTGCAGTATCTATTCAGATCTCGGAGTGCAGTATCTATTCAGATCTCGGAGTGCTGTATCTATTCAGATCTCGGAGTGCAGTATCTATTCAGATCTCGGAGTGCTGTATCTATGCAGCTCTCAGAGTGCAGTATCTATTCAGATCTCGGAGTGCTGTATCTATTCAGATCTCGGAGTGCAGTATCTATTCAGATCTCGGAGTGCTGTATCTATTCAGATCTTGGAGTGCAGTATCTATTCAGATCTTGGAGTGCAGTATCTATTCAGATCTCAGAGTGCTGTATCTATTCAGATCTCAGCGTGCTGTATCTATTCAGATCGCAGCGTGCTGTATCTATTCAGATCTCGGAGTGCAGTATCTATTCAGATCTCGGAGTGCAGTATCTATTCAGATCTTTGAGTGCTGTATCTATGCAGCTCTCAGAGTGCTGTATCTATTCAGATCTCAGAGTGCTGTATCTATTCAGATCTCGGAGTGCAGTATCTATTCAGATCTCAGAGTGCTGTATCTATTCAGATCTCAGCGTGCTGTATCTATTCAGATCTCTGAGTGCAGTATCTATTCAGAGGCTGGTCACAACACAGGATTGCTTTTGTCTCTTCAGTAATGCCCACTTGCTGCCCCCAGTGTGGAGTCCTGAGAGCAGGACCAGCGCACTGGCTGGGGCAGTGCTGTACAGTAGCCTCCTGCCATTCTGGTGTGACCTGTCAGGTGGGTTAGAGGGTAGACATGGCCTCTGTTAGCTTGCTCCTTTCACTTTTCACTTGGTCTGTATGTTTGGTTTTTGAGTCTTTGGACCCTAATATAAATCTGTTTCTAGCCTATGTAACACTCCTGCATAACATTTAAGCTGCAAATTTTAAAGTGCAATTTTCATATGCTGCATACACTTTTCATTATCTGTATTTAACACATTTCTACCTTTGCTTGCTTTGCTGGGCATTTGCAGTTCTGACTCTTATGAGCCTTGGTGTCTGATATAAGAGAAAGTGTGAGGTAGGTACATGGTCTGTTTATGCCATTTGTTATATTTAACTGCAAAATAAATGCAGCCTCCCACGAAACTAAAATGGAATCCAAAACTGCTTGACACCAGGGCTCTCCCACCACAAACAGTACAGTACACGGTCACAAAACTCTCAAGAACACTACTGCCTCCTTGTGGGATAAATATGAATGACAGGGGCTGAGTGTAATAATCAAAAGAGCACAGACAGACACAACACAGGGAGAGAACATCATCCTCAATGGGTTAATGTACATTTATCTCAGGTAAAAAAAAAAAAAAAAGGCGGCTAAACATTCAAGACTCAATATTATAGCGCAACTGTCTGGAAATACATGAAGGGTTAGCGTGCCACCGGGCACTGCAGTCTCGTACAGTATAAACAGCACTGGCACTGCAGGCTTGCTGCTTGCCCCAGGAGATACCCCCTTGAGCAATGCACACACCAACAAGAAGAGCACAAGCACATTATCTGGACAGGCACAGTTCATTTTTCAACTACAAGCAAACAATTGTCCCGCCCCCCACTCTTAGAAATCAATGCTGCAGACCTTGCCTTGAAAAAGCACATTAATAACGCCGCAATCTAGCTTGTTACTAGAGTACAATGCAAGTTGCGTAGACTTGTTTATCAGTGTGAAATTACTTTTAGTTTGACACACAGCCTTAATGATGAAAGTTACGCTTACATACTGGTTGATGGCAGGATTTTCTAACGGTAAGCCTTGATCTGCTAATAGCCAAAAGCTGGTACTGCACCTAGAAATCCCATTTCTACCAGAAACCAGGGCTAAAAAACATTTTCCGAGAATGCTCTAAAGTACTATTGAATAGACACCTGTCATCATGAATTTAACATACCCCCAGAAAAGCAGGAATATGAATTCTACTAATATTAAATATAAACTTGCATTAGGCGATTAAAAAAGTAAATAAACCAAGCGTAAGTTCACTCTACTGCAATGAAAAACGACACATTCACAAAGCAACTGCTTCTGCAATGAACGCCTGTTCTCATTAATAAGGAATTCAGTTTTTAAAATACACAAAAGGCTATGCAACAAGCCTGGAATCTTTGTATTTCTCATTCAAAGAAATCCCATTCAATACTAAACCTCAGCACTGCCCAGGCTGGTTTAGTTCTGATGTTTTTCAACTGAAGTACTAACTAATACATTTAAACTAACATAAAAGCAAAAACAATGACAATGAGACCTTAATGAAGTTAAATACCAAACGCTGGGCACAGTTCAGGTTAAATTCTTTCATTTACTATTATTAGTGGATTCATACATTTAACCTCAAATACCGACCCGCATGTATTTCTAGCCCTGAACAGTGCTACCCAGGAGTGATTTTCAACTCCAGTCCCTGGTTAACCATAAATGCTCCAGATTGTTGTTTAAATCAAGGTGTAACAGTATATTTTAAATCAGCATTTTGCTTCCACCCCCTTTCAAACTGTACAGATTCTGCATTAATCAGGTTAAAACAAATGATGTTCTTAGAAAGAAAGGTATTGGGGCATCCCTCTCCCCATCCTCACCTGGAGTTGAGGACCACTGATAGGAGGTGGGCAGGACTTTGAAAGAGAATCACTAAGATAATGATTAGAGGGTGTTTACCAGGACTTACCACTAGAGGGCATACACACTGAGGCACAGGGGGTGCAATGCATTCTGCCCACGCTGTAGAAATGTCAGGCTTTTATAATGTTGTGCAAACCAGCAGCTGGGAATCCCACATAACCCAATGATGCTGTTTAACAGGCTGCATCCTCTTTAATACTCAGTGGCAGCAGGGGTCATACTTTACCCGGATACTGGGCTAGAATTTCTTTTTAAGAAAAAAAAACAAAAATGAAGGAAAAAGAGCAGAGCATACATGTGGAATACATGGCAGCATCCTTCTGCTTTTGTTTTTCTTCACAGTTCAAACGCGGGGAACTTGGATTTCATTGGCTGCAACAGATCAGCAAGAAAGTAGATTGTCCCCGCCATGCCTAAACATAAAACAAGGACATTTGAGAAATTATCAGAATGCAGCTGAACTGCTTTTATATCCTAGCATCACACTAGACTAGCTTTTAATGATGCCACGGAACGTGGAGAGAAAAAAAAAAAAGTCACAAATAAATACTAGAAAAAGTAACAAAGTTTAATTTGGTCCTTTGACGGCCATTCCCTTCTAGGTCTCACAGTAAAATTAATCCATGAACTACTTTAGAGGATAAACTGGGCTTATCAAGTGCTCCCCAAAAGCAGCGTACATGCAAAAAGGGAAATGCCATGTTTAATCAATTGTTTTGTACTCTCAAATGCACAGAATGCCCAACAATACCCGAATCACAATATTCTTGCACATATTGTAAAAAAATATACTGTGCGTATATATATATATACACACACACACACACACACACACACACACACAGTGCCTATAGAAAGTCTACACCCCCTTGAACTTTGTTGTGTCAGTGTCTCAGAGTTTCATGCATTTAAATGAGGATTTTTTTCCATTTGTCTCCACACCATACTCCACACTGTTAGGGGGATGTCACAAAGAAGGCGGAGTGTCTCCCTTGATCATGGCCCTCGAACAAGCACGGCTTGTTTGCGGGCTGTGGGTGCACTGACTCCCCCTTTGCGGGCTGTGGACACTCTGACTCCCCCTTTGCGGGCTGTGGGCGCACTGACTCCTCCCTCTTGGGCTGTGGACGCTCCGACTCCCCCGTTGAGGGCTGTGGGCGCACTGACTCCTCCCTCTTGGGCTGTGGACGCTCCGACTCCCCCGTTGCGGGCTGTGGGCGCACTGACTCCTCCCTCTTGGGCTGTGGACGCTCCGACTCCCCCTTTGCGGGCTGTGGGCGCACTGACTCCTCCCTCTTGGGCTGTCGACGTTCGGCCTCCTTCCACGCAGGCTGTGGAGGTGAAACCAGCAGGCATTCTTCCTCTGCTGGTGGAGACTTGGGTGGTGGACGCTCTGCCTTCCTCTTCCCCTTTCTCCTTCTCCTCCTCCATCTCCTCACTTTCCTCTCCTGGGCCAGTTCCTCCTCTCCCTCTTGGTCGGGGCAGACAGCCACCACGTGCCCGTACACCCCGCAGGCAAGGCACCAGCCTTGGTCCTCCAGACCACTGAGAAGCTCCTCCAGGTCCGTGCAGCCATCTCGTCAGCCTTCCATTTTTTTTATTTTATTTATTTATTTATTTTTATATTTTTTAAACAAGAAACTGCGGTTCCTGCTCTGGTCTGCGTCTAGGAGGCACTGGTAATCCCACTGCTAACACAGCGTGTAACAAAGATGGCTGGAGTGGAGGACGTCAAACCAGAAACAGGAACCAGGAAATAAACAAAGAGAGAGGTGGAGTTGGGTGGAGCTGAGCACTTGCTTGCGCTCAGCATTTAATGAATTAACAGAACAGTAAATAAAAAGGTTGTAACAAACAAAAACACAGGACACGGCACATTCACCAAAACAAACAGACAAACAAAACAGACTACACAGACAAACACGGTGAGCTTCTATTTTACTGTACGTTACTATTTTATTATCACCTCAGTCTCCAATCCCGTTCTCCACTCACCGAACACACAACCCCAAGTGAGTGAAAACATACAGCTTTTATGCAGCTGTACCGAGACTCAATTGCTAATCAATCATTCAATTGGAGTCTCGGTACAACAGCACGTGAATTAATAAAGTGCAATTCCCCATGCTCACATATTATTACTTTTTACTTGCATGTGAAGTGCTGTGCAATCCTTGTGCCTAAATACAAATATACATTTTAAACACTGTGTTACACAGACCCTTTTATATCCCGTGTACCAATGACTATACACCAACATTAACATACAACATAAATTATCATAATTGGATAAGTCTCCACCCCTCTGAGTTAAGACTTGGTGGAAGCACGTTTGGCAGCAATTACAGCTGTGAGTATGTCGGGATACGTCTCTACCAACTTTGCACACCTAGACTTGGTAATATTTGACCATTCTTCATTACAAAACTGTTCAACCTCTGTCAAGTTCCTTTGGGAGCATTGATGGACAGCAATCTTCAAGTCATGCCACAAATTGTCGATTGGATTTAGGTCGGGGCTCTGACTGGGCCACTCAAGGACATTTACCTTTTTGTTCCTTAGCCACTCCAGTGTAGCTTTGGCTGTGTGCTTTGGGTCAATGTCATGCTGAAAGGTGAACTTCTGTCCCAGTTTCAGCTTTCTTGCAGAGGGCAGCAGGTTTTCCTCAAGGACTTTTTCTGTACTTTGCTCCATTCATTTTCCCTTCTATCCTGACAAGTGCCCCAGTCCCTGCCGATGAGAAACATCCCCAGATGCTGCCACCACCATGCTTCACAGTAGGGATGGTGTTCTTTGGGTGATGCGCTGTGTTGGGTTTGCGCCAAACATAACGCTTTGCATTTAGGCCAAAAAGTTCCATTTTAGTTTCATCAGACCACAAAACTTTTTGCCACATGGCTACAGAATCTCCTGAATGTTTTTTTGCATACTTCAAATGGGATTCAAGGTGGGCTTTCTTAAGTAATGGCTTCTTTCTTGCCACCCAACCATACAGGCCAGATTTGTGGAGTGCTTGGGATATTGTTCTTACATGCACACTTTGACCAGTCTTGGCCATAAAAGCCTGTAGCTCTTGCAAAGTTGCCATTGGCCTCTTGGTAGCCTCTCTGATCAGTCTCCTTCTTGCTCGGTCATCCAGTTTGGAGGGACAGCCAGATCTAAGCAGGGTCTTGGTGGTCCCATACACCTTCCACTTCTTAATAATTGTCTTGACCGTGCTCCAAGGGATATTCAAGGCCTTTGATATTTTTTTATACCCATCCCCTGATTTGTGCCTTTCAACAACTTTGTCCCAGAGTTCTTCTGAAAGCGCCTTGGTGCTCATGGTTGAGGCTTTGCTTTGAAATGCACTACCCAGCAGAGAGAACCTACAGGAGCTGCTAAATTTATCCTGAAATCATGTGAATCACTACAATTTAACACAGGTGGAGGCCACTTAACTCGGTGTGTGATTTTTGAGGGCGATTGGTTACACCTGAGCTCATTTAGGATTGCTATTACAAGGGGTGTAGACACTTATCCAGCCAAGCTATTTCAGTTTTTATTTTTAATTAATTTTCTACAGATTTCTAGAATATATTTTATTCACTCGGACGTTGTGGGGTAGGATGTGTAGATAAATGAATAATATATATATATATATATATATATATATATATATATATATATATATATATATATATATATATATATATTTAATTCCAGGCTAAAGGGCAACAAAAGGTGAAAAATTTGAAATCGGATGTAGACTTTCTATAGGCACTGAATCCAAGATTACATCTCCATAGAGTCACCACAGTTCGTCCAACTCTTATCTTTCATACCTTCAAACAGGGAGAAGGGAGTGTCGGGGGTCCTGCAGCCATGCTTTCCATAATCCAGACACCATTCAGCAAACTTGGGACAAGAGGAGAAGGAAAATACAAATACTGAGCAACAAGGGGACAAAAAAGAAGCATAGGTCAAGTGCAAGGCTAGCCATGTGTGTTTGCTATGCTAACACAGTACAACATTAGCCCTTTTCATGTCAAACTCATGTGTAACATTGAGTTACAATACTGTGCTACAATGAATTGGTACATAACAATGGCCTGCCCTGTACAGTAGTAGACAAACATTTTTGTAATCGCTGGGATCTGACTCGGTGCTCTCGTACATACCTTACAAGCCCTGTACAGGTACTTGGCATCCTGGGTGAGCTTGTACAATGCCAGGAAGCCATAGGCATTGCCGCCTGCCCCGTGGCACAGCCCATACCCCTTCTTCAACAGTCCTCGCTGCCAAATCACCTCACCGCACTGCACTGCATCAGACAAGTACTGGTCAACTCCAAACATCTGAAAAGGAAAAGGAGAAATTACTATTGTTCATTTGAAAAGATAGTATGCATGTGTATTAGGGATGGGATGAATACAGCAGTTCTGAATAATTTTCTTAAGGTCTCTCTGAACCGACACATTTCAATTGAAAGCCAGTTAAACTTTAAAAAGACCATCACCATGTTCAAATTAAATGTGGGTTCTGTTTTTTAATTATTTTTTTTAAACCCTACCTGAAGATTATGCACACAGCACAATCTATTTTTGTGACTTAAAAGTTTAACTGGCTTTCACTGAAACTGTCGGTTCAGTGAGACCTTAAAGGAAAATCGTGATATCTGTGCATTAATTCAAAGTGCAAGGCAAAACAGTCAAGCAACTTCAGATCAACTGACTGCAAATTTCAACCTGGGGCACGAGCAGCCAGTTTCACCAAAAACGGTCCACCGAGAACTCCACAGAGCGGGATACCATAGTCGGGTTGCAGTGCACACACCGCTCATCACACCTGGCAATGCACGTTTGTGAGTCCAGTGGTGCAAAGAGCACAGGCAATGGACTATCGAGCAGTGGAGAAATGTGATTGTGCTTGGTTCCAACAGTGAAGGGTTCTGGTGGTTCCGTAATGTTGTGGGGTGCATTTTCCTGGAATGGTTTGGGTGCACTCATTCCCTTAGAAGGAAAGGTCAATGCTAATCGCTACTTAATGGTACTGAGTGATCATCTTCACTCCGTGTTGCAGCATTTCTTTCCTGCCGGGGGGTGTCTTCCAAGATGACAATGCCCCCATTCACAGAGCACGTGTGGTCCCCAATGGTTTAATGAGCATGACACTGATGTTATCCATATGTCATGGCCTTCTCAGTCACCAGATCTGAACCCAATCGAGCATTTATGGGATATTCTGGAACAACACCTGAGACAGCGTTTTTCACCTCCATTAACCAGGTGTGAGTTGATTGACTTTCTCGTGGAAGAATGGTGCCGCATCCCTCCTGCAGAATTCCAGAGGCTGGTAGACTCTATGTCACAACGTATACAGGCCATACTGGCCGCACATGGTGGCCCAACACCCTATTAAGTGACTTTACATTGGTGTTTCCATTTAGTTCCATTACCTGTATATGTATTGTAACAGAGTAGCACTCACTCTGGTTCATTTGCCCTTTTAAAAACCATAGACCCGACACAAAACTTGTTTTTTGTAGCTTGCAGGACAGCTAAGCCGTTTACCTGACAAATAACCAAAAACAGAGTTTTAAACATGAACAGGAAACAATACACATAGTTTCTGTTTGCTTACTCTTAAGATGCACAGTCGGGCACTTCACGCTGCAGTTGCCCAGAAGAGAACAACTGCTTTCTTTAAATACTCTGCACCTGGCTCGAATTTACAGTAACAGCCATGTGCAGGCGATAATCAAATAAATCAACAAACAATAATTAAACACATTTATGTCTTTGGCAGTGAGGATTTTAACCCCCTCTCTGTTCTGCAACAGTATATATATAACATTGTCAGAGCAGAAGGTAGCAAGTTTTCTTCCAGGACAACCTTGTACTTGGCTTGATTCATGCGCCCTTCACAAAGACAAATCTGCCCGATTCCAGTCTTGCTGAAGCATCCCCAGATGAGTCCAATTTTCAGCTTTGCCCAACATCTGGTAGTCTAATGGTTAGACGGAGACCTGGAGAAGCCTACAAGCCACAGTGTCTCGCACCCACTGTGGAATGTGGTGGAGGATCGGTGATGATCTGGGGGTGCTTCAGCAAGGCTGGAATTGGGCAGCTTTGGCATGAATCAAGCCAAGTACAAGGTTGTCCTGGAAGAAAACTTGCTTCCTTCTGCTCTGACAATGTTCCCCAACTCTGAGGATTGGATTTTCCAGCAGGACAATGCTCCATGCCACACAGCCAGGTCAATCAAGGTGTGGATGGAGGACCACCAGATCAAGACCCTGTCATGGCCAGCCCAATTTCCAGACCTGAACCCCATTGAAAACCTCTGGAATGTGATTAAGAGGAAGATGGATGGTCACAAGCCATCAAACAAAGCCGAGTTGCTTGAATTTTTGCGCCAGGAGTGGCATAAAGTCACCCAACATCAATGTGAAAGACTGGTGGAGAGCATGCCAAGACGCATGAAAGCTGTGCTTGAAAATCAGGATTATTCCACCAAATACTGATTTCTGAACTCTTCCTAAGTTAAAACATTAGTATTGTGTTGTTTAAAAATGAATATGAACTTATTTTCTTTGCATTATTCGAGGTCTGACAACACTGCATCTTTTTTGTTATTTTGACCAGTTGTCATTTTCTGCAAATAAATGCTCTAAATGACAATATTTTTTGGAATTTGAGAGAAATGTTGCAGTAGTTTATAGAATAAAACAAAAATGTTCATTTTACCCAAACACATACCTATAAATAGTAAAACCAGAGAAACTGATAATTTTTCAGTGGTCTCTTAATTTTTTCCAGAGCTGTATATAAACATTGTTTGCATAGACGCTCACATAGTCCTAAAGGAATTAAAGATTTAGTTGTTAAACTTGCACAGTAGGTTTTTCTGTGCATCATGAATAGATTTCGGGGCTGCAGGAGTCAGGTCTATAGAAGGAAGAACTGTAGGGCGTGGAGCACATGTGGTCTAAAATATCTGCACTCAAACTGTATCTTGCACACCTGAAGCATGAACCAGTTACAACTTGCAAGGAATCTCTTAATCTCTACATTGCTGGAAGAAACTGCTTCAATAATTGTACTTGGGAGTCACAAGACAATAGCATAAACCGCCACTGCCAAATAAGTGAAACATATGCAAGTCTGACACACAGACTGACAAATGGGCAGACTCGATATACCCCCTAAATTCTGACACCATAAACGAAGAATGTCAATTTTCATCACAATTGGACAAGCAGTTCTCTAGACGTGAAGTGTACGGCTGTATTCCCAGATAGCTGTCTCCACTATATACCCATCGCTGGCAATATGCATCCCCAGGATGAGGTAATAAAACCAGAACACTTCAGTGTACTCCAAGACACATTCACTTGAGATTGTGAGAGTCAGCATCTAGTACAAAAAATGTATTGCAGCCCTAAAACTAGCACTGCTGCCAAAAAATGGTTTGTCACATACACCAACTTCTATGTGTCGGTCAGCGTGATTGAATTAGATATTGAAAAACCCCGATCTGTGCACTTGCATTATTTTTGAACTGGACAGGGTGGATTTAGTTATCACTGTATAAATGGACATATAAAACCATGTGCTTTGATGAGTCTTCAAAGGCTAAGCCTGTTGACTCAGCAATAGCTTCAGGCAGAAGAGAAAACAAGTCTAGGGGAGTAGAAGCATGTCAGGAATGTTGGGCCCTTTGAAGGATTTTTTTTTTTACCATCTGGAAGCTGACTAGTGAACACTTTATTGCATAACAGAGAACATAGAAAGAAAGAACACAGCCTACTTTTTCATACTTAAGTGTGCTTCCATCAATACCAGGAAAAACAAAATCAAGTAGAAAAGGGTACGGGTAGTCGTTGTACTGTGCACCCATGTTTCTTTTCTTACGGAACGAGCCAAAACGTCTCCCAACTTGACTGTGACTCACCGTCAATTTGCTCTTACTTAAGAGCGCTGACTTGGTGGCATCTGTGTATTGTTGGAAATTTCCAGCTCTCCCTCTTCCCTCCTCCCTCCCCTCTCTGAAAACAAGACAGATCAGTCAAACAGCTCTGCTCAGTGCGCACCACCCTGTGTCACAACGCGTGGAACAGATCAGTCAAACAGCTCTGCTCAGCGCGCACCACCCTGTGTCACAATGCGTGGAACAGATCAGTCAAACAGCTCTGCTCAGCGCGCACCACCCTGTGTCACAATGCGTGGAACAGATCAGTCAAACAGCTCTGCTCAGCGCGCACCACCCTGTGTCACAACGCGTGGAACAGATCAGTCAAACAGCTCTGCTCAGCGCGCACCACCCTGTGTCACAACGCGTGGAACAGATCAGTCAAACAGCTCTGCTCAGCGCGCACCACCCTGTGTCACAACGCGTGGAACAGATCAGTCAAACAGCTCTGCTCAGCGCGCACCACCCTGTGTCACAATGCGTGGAACAGATCAGTCAAACAGCTCTGCTCAGCGCGCACCACCCTGTGTCACAATGCGTGGAACAGATCAGTCAAACAGCTCTGCTCAGCGCGCACCACCCTGTGTCACAATGCGTGGAACAGATCAGTCAAACAGCTCTGCTCAGCGCGCACCACCCTGTGTCACAATGCGTGGAACAGATCAGTCAAACAGCTCTGCTCAGCGCTCACCACCCTGTGTCACAATGCGTGGAACAGATCAGTCAAACAGCTCTGCTCAGCGCGCACCACGCTGTGTCACAATGCGTGGAACAGATCAGTCAAACAGCTCTGCTCAGCGCGCACCACCCTGTGTCACAATGCGTGGAACAGATCAGTCAAACAGCTCTGCTCAGCGCGCACCACCCTGTGTCACAATGCGTGGAACGGATCAGTTAAACAGCTCTGCTCAGCGCGCACCACCCTGTGTCACAATGCGTGGAACAGATCAGTCAAACAGCTCTGCTCAGCGCGCACCACCCTGTGTCACAATGCGTGGAACAGATCAGTCAAACAGCTCTGCTCAGCGCGCACCACCCTGTGTCACAATGCGTGGAACAGATCAGTCAAACAGCTCTGCTCAGCGCGCACCACCCTGTGTCACAATGCGTGGAACGGATCAGTCAAACAGCTCTGCTCAGCGCGCACCACCCTGTGTCACAATGCGTGGAACGGATCAGTCAAACAGCTCTGCTCAGCGCGCACCACCCTGTGTCACAATGCGTGGAACAGATCAGTCAAACAGCTCTGCTCAGCGCGCACCACCCTGTGTCACAATGCGTGGAACGGATCAGTTAAACAGCTCTGCTCAGCGCGCACCACCCTGTGTCACAATGCGTGGAACGGATCAGTCAAACAGCTCTGCTCAGCGCGCACCACCCTGTGTCACAATGCGTGGAACAGATCAGTCAAACAGCTCTGCTCAGCGCGCACCACCCTGTGTCACAATGCGTGGAACAGATCAGTCAAACAGCTCTGCTCAGCGCGCACCACCCTGTGTCACAATGCGTGGAACGGATCAGTCAAACAGCTCTGCTCAGCGCGCACCACCCTGTGTCACAATGCGTGGAACAGATCAGTCAAACAGCTCTGCTCAGCGCGCACCACCCTGTGTCACAATGCGTGGAACAGATCAGTCAAACAGCTCTGCTCAGCGCGCACCACCCTGTGTCACAATGCGTGGAACGGATCAGTCAAACAGCTCTGCTCAGCGCGCACCACCCTGTGTCACAATGCGTGGAATGGATCAGTCAAACAGCTCTGCTCAGCGCGCACCACCCTGTGTCACAATGCGTGGAATGGATCAGTCAAACAGCTCTGCTCAGCGCGCACCACCCTGTGTCACAATGCGTGGAATGGATCAGTCAAACAGCTCTGCTCAGCGCGCACCACCCTGTGTCACAATGCGTGGAACAGATCAGTCAAACAGCTCTGCTCAGCGCGCACCACCCTGTGTCACAATGCGTGGAACAGATCAGTCAAACAGCTCTGCTCAGCGCGCACCACCCTGTGTCACAATGCGTGGAACAGATCAGTCAAACAGCTCTGCTCAGCGCGCACCACCCTGTGTCACAATGCGTGGAACAGATCAGTCAAACAGCTCTGCTCAGCGCGCACCACCCTGTGTCACAATGCGTGGAACAGATCAGTCAAACAGCTCTGCTCAGCGCGCACCACCCTGTGTCACAATGCGTGGAACAGATCAGTCAAACAGCTCTGCTCAGCGCGCACCACCCTGTGTCACAGCTCTGCTCAGCGCGTGGAACAGATCAGTCAAACAGCTCTGCTCAGCGCGCACCACCCTGTGTCACAATGCGTGGAATGGATCAGTCAAACAGCTCTGCTCAGCGCGCACCACCCTGTGTCACAATGCGTGGAACAGATCAGTCAAACAGCTCTGCTCAGCGCGCACCACCCTGTGTCACAATGCGTGGAACAGATCAGTCAAACAGCTCTGCTCAGCGCGCACCACCCTGTGTCACAATGCGTGGAACAGATCAGTCAAACAGCTCTGCTCAGCGCGCACCACCCTGTGTCACAATGCGTGGAACAGATCAGTCAAACAGCTCTGCTCAGCGCGCACCACCCTGTGTCACAATGCGTGGAACAGATCAGTCAAACAGCTCTGCTCAGCGCGCACCACCCTGTGTCACAACGCGTGGAACAGATCAGTCAAACAGCTCTGCTCAGCGCGCACCACCCTGTGTCACAACGCGTGGAACAGATCAGTCAAACAGCTCTGCTCAGCGCGCACCACCCTGTGTCACAATGCGTGGAACAGATCAGTCAAACAGCTCTGCTCAGCGCGCACCACCCTGTGTCACAACGCGTGGAACAGATCAGTCAAACAGCTCTGCTCAGTGCGCACCACCCTGTGTCACAACGCGTGGAACAGATCAGTCAAACAGCTCTGCTCAGCGCGCACCACCCTGTGTCACAACGCGTGGAATGTCGTGTTGGTTAAGCAATTAAGAAATGTTTAGAGCCGCCCCCCCACCTGATCTCTTGTTATTAATGTTTAGGTGTTCCACTTACCTTGTAGGCCTGAATGAGCATGTAGACCACTCCTGGCGCCCCGTGGCACCAGTGCACTAGTAAATCCTGTGTGTCACCGATGCAAGGTGGGTAGTTTCCAGACGGAAACTTGAGCTGGCACAGGAAGTCCACACTGGGCTTCACCAGTCCTACAAGCTTATCCTGGCTCACCACGAATCCAGGCTGAAAAGAGACAAAATAAACCAGTTACCATATTACTATACAGATTTGCCTCTGAATGTCTGATTCATGGTTAAACCAGCTGTAACATTATTTATTCATCTTTGCACCTCTGTCCCTGACTACATAACTTTCAGTGTTGATATTTATAGATACCTTGTGTCTTGGCAAATATTTAGCATTTTCTTTAAATTAAAACATGTTTTCTTTATTGACCATATTTTAAATGAAGCGATTGTGAATTGTTAATGAACAAGACTAACAACATTCACTCTAGTGTTTGAAATGTGTCATTTCCCCACAGACATGTGTACAGAATGTACTATACATTCAAGTGCTTTTATACAGACAGCTGCTATTCTACAACAGCCATCAGACTAACAGCCATCTCCTGGGTCCCTGAGCTTTCACGATTCTTACATACAGGTTTGATGTATTTGAAGGTCTCATCCAGTACATGGGAATCCTGCTTCACTACGGACCGGTGCAGACGCAGGAGACTGGGAAGATCAGATACAACAGCATGGACACAGCATGAGCAGCGCAGGGGCTTTGAAACGCTATTCAGGACTGCAGAAGGGTTAATCCTGGGGTCATGGAGAAATCCTAACACTCTGGCCTGGCTAAATTCCCTCCCCACCTACCATGATTAGTCTCTAAAAACCAAACAAACAAAAAGTTTTCCAGGTCACCTCTGTAAATGAATGCATGTTCTCTGCTGGACGACATATCTTTGGGTGGGTCTGTTTTTTAATTTTAGGATTTTGTTGATTATTATAGGACACTGACCTGAATCTAAGCTGGTGGAAAGTGGAAACAACTTAATAGAATCACTAGTGAACAGAATCAACCGCATGTTGTAATACAAAATTGCAATCCCTTTGCTATTCAACCAGTAAAAAATCAGACCGCTTGTGTTCAGAACCGATCTGTGTGATCAAAATGAAGGTGTACAAACCTGATCCCATTATTATTTATTATTATTATTATTATTATTATTATTATTATTATTATTATTATATTTTCATAGTATTCCGATATCTCACAGGGGTAGGAGGACTAGGTGAAATGTGATCGTGTTTCTCACCGTCCGAGACAGTCGTCTGCTTCCTTGACCCTTTGCAGTTTGTGGAACACCACAGCAGCCACAGCCAGCGGACCTGCATCCCCACACAGGAAGGTCACCCAACGCCGTGTCAGACAGCTCAGGTTCCTGTTGACAAACTCCAGCGCCCTCTGCAGGTAGGAGGAGTCTCTGTACACATTGTAAAGATGCAGGTAAAGCAGCGCAATCCCTGAAGACGACACAGAAATCGAATTGAAAACACACGTCGTTGAGTGCACTGTTAAGATGCAAAGTCTGCACGTACAACAGCTCACCTTATACCTACTGCCATAATCACATCACAGGATTTCTCCCCACTGTGAATGAGGATGGACTATTATGAAGGTCCAGTTGAAATGCTGGAACTAGTCAAGCTCTACCATACAGCTGCAATCCCTGTCCAGAGCTTACCTGCCCAGCCTGTGTAGCCACTGCAGTCCCTGGAGTCGGCTGATTTCAGCCCATGCTCCATCTGCTCCAGCAGCTCAGCAACCTTACCGCTCAACCGGCCAGCAAAGTTAGGGGTCAGCTGCAGGCAATGAAACATGTGTGAATGCAATGCCTATCTCTATGTAATTACTACTTCACCAGTGAACAGAACCATCATTACTAGGGCCTGTGTTTGCCAGAAATTGCAGTGGTCTTCCCTGAAATGACCCTCCATTTCCGAAATCACTAATGTCCAACTTTAATACTAATTGTATAATATGAAGTATTATACTTTAAACTTCAATTAAAAAAATAATAAAGCAAAACAACAACATCCAAAACCACCAATCGCCGTGAAGCTGAGATTGAAGCTGCTGTGTGTGTTTCAGACTATGGTGAGGCTTTTCTGTGCCCCACGTGTGTGCTGTAGGACAGAGACTGCCCTTCAGTTCACTCAACTCTCCTGTGCGGAAAACATGGTTAAGGATATAGATCTGTGCTTTGGAAGTACATGAGTGATTGAACAGAGCGGAACAAGCTGGACTGACCAAGCTTCTGCGCCACTGTAAAGTGTGTGTAATGTATCACTTTTTTCAAAAAATATATATACACACACTAGCTTTAATCATCAGTTGTTGGTAAAATAACAGCAGTATTCTAAGCTAAACTAAAGAAACTTCTTAAATACAAGGTTCTTAAAGTGTCACTTAATCAGAAGTGACTAGGTTTCTAGGTTCAATTTAAGTGCTATATATTTGGGGATTTTCAAAAAAATGTTATCGCTTTGTTAAAACCTGCCACAAAGCACATTTTGACATGTCTCTGTTTGTATCATACCCCAGTTCCAGTTTATTTTTAATTTTTATTAAAAGCCAGACTTCAAAATCAATTGCCGGATTTAAAAACATCAAAATTAAAACTCAAGATTCAGTTATCTGGAAATGCTTTTTAGATGGCAAGGGGTTTGGGCAGAATCTCATGAAAGGTGATTTATCTGTCAGCAATGAAGCCTTTTCATACAATTCTGAAAACACGTATTCCCGAATGAACACACTGTGCAGATAATTTCTGTTTTAATTTAAAGGGACTGGCAGTATCTGCACCTCACTCACTGCTTTGTTTGTTAGTTTTAGGGATTTGATATTACTCAGTATTTAATACTGTCTGTAGCATAAATACAGATATTTGTGGTCTGTGGAAAAATCCCTAAACACCAAGGCAGTATCTACCTTAGACAAGGTTGTGAACCTCTGTCTGTTCACTTCTAATTTCTAAAACATTAAAGTTCATTTGTCGTTTTCACAAAAAAAAAAAAAAAAAAAAAAAAAAAAAAACACGTGCAAAATGTGCACTGGAGCAAAAATAGTTTCTAAAAAAGAAATCAATCTGTGTTACATAAATTAATTTTCCTTGCCTCTTTTACATTGAATACATATACAATACATACTATATTTTGCTGATGTATCAAGCTGCCTAATTACTTCTGCACAGCCAGCTGGCATCTGCAAAGTGCTGATTCAACACCGCTCTGTTCTATAGTCAGTAGGGGACCCGCCATTATTACCCAGCTCAGTAAGGTTACAGTCTAATCCTCCTCATTGTGCTGCAGAGATACTGTCAGACTGGCTGCAGATTGAAATCTGCAGCTCAAATAAAAGGGCAACATTAAAACATGGATAACCGGCTTTTAATAAGGTGGGGGTTAAAAAGCAGAAACTGTGAACCCTTACGTTGGAATCCTACCCCAAATTAACTAGGATTTTAACTGAAGGGAAACTGTGAAAGCGAATGTGTAGTACTTTTTTTTGATGTGTATGTGTTACAGTCATTTCATCAAACTAGGCATTTAATCAGTCGAAAACGCTCAAGGTTTTTGGACACTATCCAAATTGCACTTAATGTCCAGTTCGTGAAAGATATGGTCAGCTGCTGTCCTGAAAGGAGGGGTTTACAAGCTGTCTCAGTGTTCACAGCTGGTGTACCTAGAGTTTTGCAGCCTGTGAATTAAACTGTACTATTGCCTGATCATCACCCAACCCACCCACACTACTGGCAAGAGGCTCTGTGTTAAATTCCTGCCCACCTGGAGGTTGCCATGCAGACATACCAGCACAGGTGTAAATCACATCTCTGCAGTAAACACAGTGGGGCATGGTCACCTCTTGGATGGAAGAACTCAAAGCAACATTTTGTTGGGTGTTCCCTTTTTACACTTATACAAGTTTACCCCTGGTAAAGCTGCTTGTTAATGTAGCATTTTCCCATGCTTATACATCTACTATGTGAACCTCCTGCCCTATGTTAAATATTAGCTACCAATACTCCTACTTGCACTAGGGTGATGCAAGTCTGATATTGCATGCAACTGTACATATTTTACAGAGCTAAAGTCTGGTATTGCATGCAACTGTACATATTTTACAGAGCGGAAGTCTGGTATTGCATGCGACTGTACATATTTTACAGAGCTAAAGTCTGGTATTGCATGCAACTGTACATATTTTACAGAGCGGAAGTCTGGTATTGCATGCGACTGTACATATTTTACAGAGCTAAAGTCTGGTATTGCATGCAACTGTACATATTTTACAGAGCGGAAGTCTGGTATTGCATGCGACTGTACATATTTTACAGAGCTAAAGTCTGGTATTGCATGCAACTGTACATATTTTACAGAGCGGAAGTCTGGTATTGCATGCGACTGTACATATTTTACAGAGCTAAAGTCTGGTATTGCATTCAACTGTACATATTTCACAGAGCTAAAGTCTGGTATTGCATGCAACTGTACATATTTCACAGAGCTAAAGTCTGGTATTGCATGCAACTGTACATATTTTACAGAGCTAAAGTCTGGTATTGCATGCAACTGTCACAACGTGGCTGTAGTGTATTGTACTCACCCTACCCTGTGGGTCAAAATAGGCCTGGGTGCAAGATGGGGTCCCGTCATAATCTTTGTACGCATTCTTTACTGCTCGCTGTTCCATATCTGCAGCGAAGCAACTTCTAGGCCTATACAGTGACAGCGTGTTCTTAACTTGCTTCGCGGCTAGCACAGTTCATTTCCCCAGCTGTAGTACTTGGCTTCGTCTTCTGTAAGACACTGAACTGACGTTCAAGGACCGTTGTAAACAAAGACCGAGACAGACAGGCCTATGTAACTGTTCAATGACACTACATACACGCTGCATGCACATCTAGATATTTTGTGTTAGTTTTTTTGGCTGAATTTAGGATGTCTATGCAAGGATCTTTATGATAGAAAATCATGCAGAAAAACCTTACAGGAATGTGTCTGTTGCTGCTGGTGCACTGTGTAAACGTACATGGGCTTGCACTGCTGTAGGGATTACGTCAAAAATGAATATTTAAGCAGTATGTATCTATCGCGTTTTTCAGAGTTCGATATTTTTGCTTTCTAAAAAAAATAGTGTTGTACATGGTATTGTTATTCACTATATCGTACGTTTCTTATAGATGAGGTACGGCCTCAGATAGCGCATTTCATGTTTTAACACGGGTCACAAATATTTGATCGTCCCTTAGATGAAAGAAAATCGACGCCTTTTAAAGGGGAAGTGTGCGTTTTTAGGAGTTCTGTTACGTCAGCGCGCTCTCAGTTGAAAAGCTACAATACTGGTATTTTCTGAAGTTGATCATTTTTTTCTACGGATAAAGTTTTGCGTGCGTGCGTGCGTGCGTGCGTGCGTGTGTGTGTGCAGGGGCGCTGGAACTAGGGGTGCTGGGGTGTTACATACCTTTCGACTTTAATTACCATTGCTTGGTTCAAGCCATACAACACGCAGCACACGTCGAAGCACATCACTGTGAGGAACCCCTAAATATGTCCCATAAACGCAAGCCTTGACCTTCTACATACATACATACACGGTAAATCTGAGCCAGCGAGTAAACCAGGGGCTACATTCGCTGAAGTACAACATGTTTGGGGATATTGCTGGCCGTTTTTTTCTTACAAACAATACTACAAATTAAACAAACCAACCTTTATTTCACTGTAGCTTGAGAGGAACAAAGGGGCAAACCGTGGGACAGTAGGGCTGGTTCATACTTCATAATTACCCTATTTGATTTCAGGTCGCAGACATGAGAAACTGCTGTACGACTTTCCAAGAAAGACGCGCATGATGCAAGATGATGCAAGGTTGGTGCAACACCGGTGCACGCTGTCCAGCTGTTCATTTTCATGATAACTACTTAGCTTATCGCAGCTGCTACCAATCATCAGACACCAACCTCTCATTTTACCACCACTGAAACCATTCTGTCAACTAAAAACGTCTTAAAACCTTTATACACATAGTCTTTGAAAAGCATCGCAATATACCGTAATACCTTAATCATTTTTAAATATCACCATTGGCGGTTGAATTCGACCACATTTAACATTGATGGCTGCCCTAATTTTCTAAAGCTTCTAGAATGGTTCGCTACCCCTACGACTAACAATACCTCATAATGAATAAGATAAGAAAGATAACATTTCGTTGAAAGGCGCCGTAAAGCCAGTGACAGACCGAGTGCCTTTAAGAGGGTGCTTCTATTAGAGACTTTACAGTACAGTTTCTTTTTTTCCATAGGAATATCAGGTGGAGCACGTGATTGCGAAATGCAATCACAGGCTTGGCTTTGGCAGAGGATATGATTTAAAAACTGTTGCACTGCAGTCTGGTGAGCCGAGCTTCTGCGGGCGAGAGGCATTTCTAGTTTGGGAAAACAAGTCATATAATACATGTAGTTTGGAGTAATGTGAAAAAGCAGGCTTGTAAACTAGTTACAGAAGTCTTAGTTTGTAAAACTTAATGTACAAAGATGACAAAGATTTTGACAGCATACAAGTTGGTGAGATCTCTAAAACATCTCTCTTCATCGTGCCACAACAGTGCAGTCTTAAAAGCAGCCGGGTTACGATTATTCAGTGTGAAGGTAATTCGAATCACCATTTTTTTTTAAATAGTTGTTTAATTTGAAAACGCACTTTTATGTTCTTGCTTTGTACCTGACTGTATAACAAATATGCTGCCAGGAACTGAACGTTTTTTTTTTTTTTTTTAAATTCAATTTAGCCAAAAATAAATAAATAACAAAATGCGAGTGTTGTGGCTCAGTTACGTTAAGACTTATTTGTTCATTTAAAGAACAACAAAAAAAAAAAAAAGTTATAAAGAAATTATAAAGATATTTTTACCTCACAACGTCGGATCTCGTGCGCTGCTAGTCACCACTGTGGTTGCGCGCGGGTAAATAATAACAGTAAATTACGGTTAAGTTAGGCTATTGATGTCTTCTTACCTCTTAAACTACATTAGCAAGTGGTGGGGTGCCGTAGCTTCAATTTAGTCACAGGGGAACAAAACAATAAACGGATATCAGGGTACCCCGGCTGGTTTAATCCTTGTCAGAGCGTCTCTCTGTAGCCGTTTTTGTTGTCGGCACCCTGGGGGATTTGCTGCATCAGCTGTCAAGGCAGCCCCTATCCGCTACCGTGCGGAACTGCAAACTGTAGGGGAGGCAAAAGACAACGTGGGCACCTGGTCGTTTGCCCTGACTCCAGCACGGGCACTCCTGTTCTTTAGGAATTGATATTTTAGAAACATGCTAATTGTGTGTGTGTGTGTGTGTCAGTGTGTCCCTGTGTTTGTGTGCGTGCGTGTGGGTGGGTGGGTGTGTGTAAAATGTTTCTATCTGCTTGTCTCCCCAGGCACAGACTGCCCACTTGGTGCTGGATGATGGTACAAAGATGAAGGGCTTCTCGTTTGGGCATCAAGGCTCTTCCTCAGGAGAGATGGTGTTCAACACAGGCCTGGTTGGGTAAGGACTTGCTCTGTGTTTTATTCTGTTTGGCAATGTTGGAATTACCATTAATTATATAAAAGCACAGGGTGAAAACCTGATTGTATGTGATATTGTAAATATTGTCATATCGGAAGCGTAAGGTATAGCTCTGTGTTTTTATTTATTTGTAAATGAACTTGGAATCTGTACAGTTATAGACTTCATGTCTTTTTAACCTACGGGATCTGCATCTGGGATCTTTTTGTTCCTGGTATATTTTCACAGCTGTTTGCTTTGAACAGCTGGGATGGAAATAAGATTCCTGATGCATAGCAGTTTGATTCATTCCTGCTTTTACTGAGTTTAATAAGACACACCTGATCGTGTTACCTATACAGAGACTGGGGCTAATCAAGCATATATTAAAACCTGGAGTGGCTGAACATGCTATGCAATATTAATTTCATTTCCATTTCTGGACATACATTTGTTGGCGCTTTTGTTGCGATTGCTCTGAAACTCTTCCTCGGGTTGATATTCCAGGTACCCGGAGTCTCTGACGGACCCAAGCTATAGGGGCCAGATTCTTACCCTGACCTACCCCATAGTGGGCAATTACGGAGTCCCAAACACAACAGAGCTGGATGAGCTGGGGCTAGTCAAGCACCTGGAGTCCGAACGCATTCAGGTAAATATAGTCCACAGGAGGGTTACAGTGCGAGTCATCAAACATCAAGAAGAGTTTATGGGTTTCTGGTTCCAACAGGAATTCCGAGCATGCCAGTGATACAAAAAAAAAAGAAAAAAAGGTTTGAGTGGTCAGGTGAATGCAATATGATACTAAATGACTTGGCAACAAGTTTAGTAAAAACAAAAGCATTATTCTTTAAATCAAAACTTACCAGTATTTTGCTAATTGAATGCTTCTTGCAGCTAAAATAATTAATTGCATGCAGAATATAGAAACTGGATTCATATTGTGTGTAGCTCAGTGACTGAGCCATGGATTGAATTACTGAGTGTTCATATTCTTTTTTTCCAGGTGTCTGGCTTGCTGGTGCAGGACTACAGCCATGAATACAGTCACTGGAACTCTAACAAGTCTCTGTCTCAGTGGCTGCAAGAGGAGAAGGTATGACGAGACTGTCTGCTGATATATCCAATCTGATTTGAAATAATCTGAGTAGAATATACTGGATTGGATTTCAAACTGGTTTCAAATGCCTGAAAACCTATTGAAACAGGTATAATAAACATGTATAGTAAATGTCGAAGTTATATCTAATTATTTCTTATCTTTTACTTTTTTAACTGTTTTAAAAGGTCCCAGCCTTATATGGAGTGGACACCAGGATGTTGACCAAAATTATTCGAGATAAGGTAACTAGGCTACTTACCATTGCTGGATCTGGTAACTGGCTCTGCTTGTTGTTGAAAGTTTTCTTAAATGTGGTAACATTTGTTGTTAATACCAACATAATTTGTTCATCCTTTCTGGTATAGTAACTGTCTGGTATAAGGCCGATCATTTGTTACTTTTTTTTATTTTCAGGGAACAGTTTTGGGCAAAATAGAGTTTGAGGGGGAACCGTTGGAGTTTTCTGATGCCAACTTGCGTAACTTGATTGCAGAGGTGTCCACAAAGGTAAGTGTCAGACTCTTAAAAGAAGTTGATATAGGTAACTTAAACCGCAGTACAGAAACCAGTAAATTAAGTGGAAATAGACTTAGGACAGAGGAGAGGAGACACTTCTTTATACAGAGAGCGGTATGGAATGTTGAGGGAGAAACATGGATCCTTTAAGACCCGAATTGACAAAGTTCTGAGATCAATCAGCTGCTGGGAATCAGACAAGCTCTGATGAGCCAAATGGTCTCTTCTCGTTCGTAAACTTTTTTATGTTCTTATTATTTCACAATGACATTCAAACTGATAATAATCTGACAGTTCCCCTAACTAAGAGGATCAGACCGTTGTCTCTGTTGGTTGAAGTGGGCAGGGTTGTGGAACATGCTACTAATGGAATTAAGGGAAGAGGAGTCCAAGGCATTTGGCTGATATGATTAACCCTGCTCTCTGGTCCCCAAGGAGTAAGACTGCAACTTTAAAACTAGAAGGACCAGAGATATACTCATACCTCGAAGCCCCGCAGCTGACAGCTGTATTCAAAACACTAAATAGTATAACGAAAGGAGATACAGTCGGATGTAACTCGTTTTTTAAATTTTTTTTCTAGGAATTTGTAGTAAATTAATTGAAAATAAAAACTGAATTAGCTTGGTTGGATAAGTGTCCACTAGGGCTCTGTATCGGCAGTGTCTTCACAATACAATACGTATCACGATACAAGGGTCACAATACGATACGTATCACGATACAAGGGTCACAATACGATACGTATCACGATACAGTAAATTAAGCATGAAACATAAATAAAAAAATAAATAAATCACACAACTATTGACCCATTTGTTTGTGCAAGTGTTAACAGTAATAACAATGGTCAAAAAAGCTTCACAGACTGCTGTTCAATGTTTATGCCTTAAAATATATTTATTTAAAAATAATACAAATACTGTAAATCATAATAAATTTAACATTTTGCACAGTTCTTGAAAACAAATGTTTATTCTTAAAGTTCAGAACCTGACATTAAAAAAAATAGAAAAATAAAAAGTAATTTCTATATGCAGATTCTTATTAAAGCAAATATAATTCTACGTGAAATTCAAAGTATGATCAAAACACAATGTGTGTCATATTAGCTTCACGAGCAGCAATAACCATATTGGAAGCGTTATCAGTCACTATTGCGGGGTTCTTGTCTGCAATGTTCCATTCTTCGATAGCTGATTCTAGCAGATCTGCAATATTCTCACCGGTATGGTTTCCAGTAAAGTCCTTGTCTGGAGGACGCTCGAGACCAGTGTCCAGTCTGTGGATGACAGGTAATTGTTACACATGATTCTGTTGCTCGTAAGGTCCAGCTTTCACACGTGAGCGCTACCCTCTCTGCCCTAGAAAGCTCTTTTATGATCTGTCGTTTAACACACTGGTTTAAATCAGGAACAGCAGTTTCAGTAATATAACGACAGGTAGGAACAGTGTACCTTGGCTCCAAAATATTTATCATTTTTCGAAACCATCGTTTCGAAATCGTTTTCCACAGTAAAGTAGGGACGCAAATCCTTGCGAATAAAATGCACTATGGACTGGGTTATATTTTTATCTTGCACTGATATTGCAGATAATTTTGAACAACTAAAGTTTTCTATTATAGGTTGTGCATAACAAGTGGTCACACTTCCTTTGCTATGGCTGTGTGTGTAACTGTGATGGCGATGGCGTGCCGTCAATCTGATGGTGTTTTAAGTGAAAACTCAGATTGGTTGTGTTCCCTGAATACTTGATTCGAGCCTTGCATATTTTACACACAGCTCAAGTCTTATCAAGAACTTCATGCGAGTCCTTGACGCTGCTAAAACCAAAATGAATCCACACTTTTAAACAGTCTGGAGCAGGTTGAATTTCGCTGTCACTCTCCATAGCTTGATAAGATGATTAGGGAACACTAATAACCCGCCTGCGCTCAGCTTCCCGTGTGCTTGACGTAACATCCTTCGCTAAACATTTGGTATGTGAGGCTGCTAGGATACATATGAATAAATAATATTGTCAGAGTTGACACGAATTAATGCACAAACATTGTTGTTATATCAAGTTTATATGCATATAAAAAATAAAATAAAAAAACGATATGGGTCACTATATCAATAATCGTGTCGTCAAGAAGCTCAGGTGTAACCGCTCGCCTTCAAAATCACACGCCAAGTTAAGTGGCCTCCATCTGTTTTAAATTGTACTGATTCACGTGACTTCAGGATACATTCAGCAGTTCCTGTAGGTTCCCTCTGCAGGATAGTGCATTTCAAAGCAAAGATTCAACCATGAGCACCAAGGCGCTTTGGAATGGGTATAAAAAATATCAAAAGCCTTGAATATCCCTTGGAGCATGGTCCCTCCAAACTGGATGACCGAGCAAGAAGGAGACTGATCAGAGAGGCTACAAAGAGGCCAATGGCAACTTTGCAAAAGCTACAGGCTTTTATGGCCAAGACTGGTCAAAGTGGGCATGTAAGAACAATATCCCAAGCACTCCACAAATCTGGCCTGTATAGTAGGCTGGCAAGAAGGAAGCCATTTCTCAAGAAAGCCCACCTTGAATCCCGTTTGAAGTGTGCAAAAAAACACTCAGGAGATTTTGTAGCCATGTGGCAAAAATTTTGTGGTCTGACAAAACTAAAATTGAACTTTTTGGCCTAAATGCAAAGCATTATGTTTGGCGCAAACCCAACACAGCGCATCACCCAAAGTTCATCATCCCTACTGTGAAGCATGGTGGTGGCAGCATCATGTTAATGGGGATGTTTCTAATCGGCAGGGACTGGGGCACTTGTCAGTATTGAAGGGAAAATGAATGGAAGAAAGTACAGAGAAGTCCTTGAGGAAAACCTGCTGCCCTCTGCAAGAAAGCTGAAACTGGGATGGAAGTTCACCTTTTAGCATGACAACGACCCAAAGCACACAGCCAAAGCTACACTGGAGTGGGTAAGGAACAAAAAGGTAAATGTCCTTGAGTGGCCCAGTCAGAGCCCCGACCTAAATCCAATCGACAGTTTGTGGCATGACTTGAAGATTGCTGTCCATCAACGCACCCCAAGGAACTTGACAGCTTGGACAGTTTTGTAAAGAAGAATGATCAGATATTGCCAAATCTTGGTGTGCAAAGTTGGTAGAGACCTATCCCAACAGACTCACAGCTGTAATTGCTGCCAAAGGTGCTTCCACCAAGTATTAACTTGGGGGTGGAGACTTATCCAATTATAATCTTTCAGTTTTGTATTTTTAATATATACATTTTGTCAATAAAAACTTTTTTCCCCTTAACATTGTGGAGTATGGTGTGTAGATAAGTGGAACAAAATCTTCATTTAAATGTATGAAACTCTGAGGAACTGACACAACAAAATGTGCAAAAAGTTCAAGGGGATGTAGACTTTCTGTAGGCACTGTGTATTTTACAAATCAGAACAAGAAAATGTAAATAAATAAACATCTGAACAGACATGTTTATAACATACAGTACATATTTATAAAACTAAAACGATAGCAATACATTTTTTACTTTTCAACAGCAGTCGGTTTATTATCATCTGAACAAAAACAACTTAACAACGTAGATACATAAACTTAGAGAAAAAAACATTTTACAGAAGCGCACAGCACAAGAAGTTATAAAAAAAGCCTAATTTATTTTTCTTTTTTTGACAAAAGGGTATTCCTTTACCTGAATCTAAGGCTGTTCACAATCAACACACACCGCCTTTCTGTACAGGGCACAGCTTTCCGAAGTTTTATTTTAATTGCACTTGCCAGCCTGGCATTGGCGCCTCTTCCGTGCCATCTGTTCCAAAACATCAACTCCATGTTTTGTTGCGTAGTAAACCTCCACGGTCTCTGGTATTTATTTTCACTAGTCCCGATGCTAATCGACTGACTTGCAGCGCAGCTGGCAAGCAGACCCCACCCTTCAAAAGGCAGATTGAAAACAATAGACTGTTAGTCATTCACTCAGGCAGAGAGTAGAGACTAATCTGATTACAGCTAAATACATTGTGGACTGGTAAATACAAATAATAAAGTATAATCAAAATACAATTGTTTTCTGTGTGGCTGACAATGTGACTGCCCCCGGGGCTTTTAGGTATAATGTAATATGTCTCCTTTATTTCTGCACTCCCCCGTTTCATGCGTTGTGAGAATATTTAATACATACGGAAAGAAAGGTACATGAACGCACAGACCCATATGTTTTACATGACGGGAGAAAATGAATTACATTTTAAAACCAAAACTGCTAAAATGATCGCCGTGAGGCTTCTAGTGTTATACTTGAATTACTGAGCCTACAAAACTCCTGATCGCATAATATTGTAACACTTGGTTTCTTTAACACCTTTTATTGGTGTCTTGCGCCCTCTGCCAGATATAAACTGAATTACGTATAATAAACACAGTCACAAAAATGTCAGCACTGTTTGTAAACCGACGAAAATCACTCAATGAGAAAGAAGTATTAATAATGATACTGAATTCAGATTTGAAATACATACAGTTCTTCCACTGAATCTGATGTTAGCGAGTGTGTCAGTGAAGACATAAGCAAAGAATATTTACCATCAACATCAAGTGACAGCAAAGAGGCAACGCCAAGCTCTGTGCGTTGCTCCATGCTTCAAGGAGTATCATATGTTCAAGCATTAGACACACCCTCCAACCACACAACCTGTTTACCCGGATATGATTTATTTATATGTCTCTGTCATGCTTTTTTTGTTAGGATGTGTTGTTGTGGTTGTTCCACCCCATTGTTTATAGTTTATTGCCTACATGTTATTTTTTAGTCAAAACCTTACCCTATGACTAAATAAAAATGTATATTTATTTGGTTTATTTATGGTAAAAATTATTTGTCAGTATTTCGTCAATATTCATTACATACATACAAACATATAGCTTTCAGCTTGTTTGTACACTGTACTCGTAATAATCAAGCGCGTGCAAAAAAAAACTCACTCCCGTAGGACCGGCAGTGCATTTTAGAACACTACTCAAAGGGATAAACTTAATGCAACTGCTGTAATATAAGTATTGTATTGTACTGGTGTGGCACTTACTGCACACGTCTCCCAGTACATTGCTGTAAATAGGAATAAGTACAGTAGGTGGGTGAATGGAATACAAGAGGTAATGTCTGTTCGTTTTATGACTCTGTTTGAGAGAGCTCCTGTAACTGAGTTACTCCCTTTCATTCTGCAGGAAGTGAAGGTGTTTGGCAAAGGGAATCCTGTAAAAGTTGTTGCAGTTGATTGTGGGATCAAACACAACATCATAAGGCTTTTGGTTAAGGTATGGAATAGTAAAACATTTGTAATGTTTTGTCAAGGTTTCGATTACAAGACCTTGTCAAAGGCTTGTCAACATTCACGCTGTTTTTCAGAGTTGTATTTATAGTACCACTGTAACATTTGTTTTTTAAGTTATGGATACAACACATTTCCTCTGTTGTGAAGATAACATTGTTCTCATTGTATCGGTGAAGTTTATGCTCTTCTTTTTGTAAGCTGTATTATTTACCTGTCCTTTCATCTGTCTCTCAGCGCGGTGCTGAAGTCCACTTGGTGCCCTGGGACCATGACCTGCTGGGGATGGAGTACGATGGGCTGTTCATCTCGAACGGGCCCGGTGACCCTGCCCTGGCTCACACCCTCATTGAGAACGTCAGAAAGGTACCATAGGCTCGTCAAGCAAAACTCTGCTTGAATTCGTCTTTCTTCTGAAGCTGCTTGTGTTAAAATACATTTTTCTGGGTGGGGGGGAAATAAAATAATCTAACGGGCCGCAATTGTGATGTTAGGCAAAGAAAGGAAAATGATTACATTTAGCACGTAATGTTCATTCAAGACCCAATTAATTGAAATATGATGTGTGGTTGGATGGGTGCCCATTGGCTACATCATCCAGCATGATCAGGACAGAGTATTAAAGATGAACACCCTTTATAAATGACTAATACTAAAACCAAATATAGTGGAGAATTGCTCCTGTTTACCTCTCCTCTGCTCTTGCAACTTTGGTACTGTTTTAATTTATGTATTTCTCTGTATGAAAGAGCACTCACAACAAGGTCTGAAGCAGAATTCAACAAGTTTCCTTTATTCATTCATATAATCAAGTCATACTTTTACAGCTTAATCATTGCCATTATATACAGTAATGAAGCCACTAGTTATTAACAGAAATTAAGCAGTGATACCAGTTACCAGTTTTTTGTTGCTTCTCCAGTGCGCCTCCTACTGCCTGCTGTTTTACGCAGTCTCCACACCGCTTTGCTTGCAAAGTATAGTTGCTGGCTTATCCCTGTGCATCAGCAATGTTTTGACCAGACAACTCTTAACTGCACCAGGTCAGGGGAGGTCAGTTCTGCTCATTTTATTGCCCCTTTTTTCTGGCAATAAAACATTTTAACAGCATACGCTGCCCACATACAGCTGCACAGTCGATCATAGTTTTTACGCTGTCAATATATTTCTAAAATATGAAATACAGTGTGAATGTTTCTACATGATGGGTGGAGAATGTATTGTATTGTATGTATGTATGTATTTGTTTATTTGAAAGTATTTAAATTGGGATACCAACTCATTCTCTCTCATTCTCTCTACATTGTGTAGGTGCTAGAGAGCGACCGCACTGAGCCTGTTTTCGGTATCTGCATGGGAAACCAAATCACGGCACTGGCGGCTGGAGCCAAGTCCTACAAGCTGCCTATGGGGAACAGGTGAGTAGAATTATTCTTTGCGCTTATATGATTGGCTTGTAGGAGGGTGCACATGATGGATGCTGCGATGCCAGTCTTGGCCAATCGGCAGGCAGAACAGAATTCTCAAATTCTAATGAACAGGGTGCCTGATGTTTAATTACAGGGATGGAAATAAGCATAGTAGTTTGATGCGTTCCTGGGTTTACTGTTAGTTCAATAAGAATCATCTGAGATTGTTACCGATATACTGGGGCTAATCAAGGCTGTATTAAAACCAATACAATAGGAGGCTTATTTCCACCCCTGAATTATATTGATCCATAGATTGCACACAGCCACACGCTTTATCTTGAGGGCTTGAGTCCTTATATGAACACTTGTACAAACATTTCTTCTCAAGGGTATCGGAGTCTAGGACTACAAAGAAAACGGTTTCAATGCTTGGCATCTCTGTATGTGTTGAGATAAGGTGTTTTGATATAAGGTTTTCTGTGCAGCATGTGTTGTTGAAGGCCACTGAACCACACCTATAAACCAGTGGCATTTTCTTTGAAATGTCTCTTGTTTAAATGATCAAGTTTTTGATATTTTCTTATTGCACGTCCCATCACATGTACAATGGTACATTTTTTTAAATTTTTTAATTTTTTACAGAGGACAGAACCAGCCTGTGGTTAACCTGTTGAATGACCAGGCCTTCATCACAGCTCAGAACCATGGCTTCGGGATAGACAGCAAGTCCCTGCCTCTGGGGTGGAGTCCTCTGTTCATCAATGCCAACGACAACACCAACGAGGTGCAGCGGCCAGTCTGTTTGTTTAGGCTTCTGATAAAAAGCTATAGGGCTAAAGATTGGTTACAAAGTACAATTTTTGTGAGGGTGTCCAAATGAATTTGCAGTTTGGGCGTAGTCAGCCTGTCCTAGTCCCATCCAGTAGCTTTGTGCTAGTGAGCAGCTGTGCTTCTCTTCAGTTTGGATGTTTGTTTTTCTCCTCTCTTGCAGGGAATAATGCACAACTCCAAACCTATCTTTACTGCTCAGTTCCACCCTGAAGCCAAGGGAGGTCCCACAGACACAGAGGTAAGATCAGCAGGCGTTTTGGATGCAATCGGTTCAGAGCTGTGAGCTATGAGAGGTTCATGCAAAATGCTTACTTGCAGCACACAATCCCTCCCTCACCTCCTACTGTTACCTGCCTGCTGTCATGACTGGAGTTCAAGCACTACCAATGCACTCTGCAGTTTTGAACAGGGTTATCTTTGATTGCTGAAAGATTTGTAATTTAATGTAGTGTGTATGCGTTTGGGAGTAGGGGGCATTGGCTTGTATTTCCCATTCTAAGATCCCTTGTCTTTATTCCAGTTCCTGTTTGATGCGTTCCTTTCCCTGATAAAGAACGGTAAAGAGACAAGCATTGCGGCCGTAATGCCCAAGAAATTCCCCTTGCCAAAGCGGGTCCAGGTATGCGAGCCAGTATGGGTGGTGGTGGTGGTGTTGTAGAGACAAAACAAACGTCTACTCACAGATATTCTTGTGGCTCCTCATAGGTGTCAAAGGTTCTGGTACTCGGCTCAGGGGGGCTGTCAATCGGTCAGGCTGGCGAGTTTGATTACTCTGGTTCCCAAGCTGTTAAAGCACTGAAGGTAGGTGCAATAGCACACTTGATTGAATAATAAAATCATCAGCACTTGATTATAAATATGTAAAGGAATCCTTTTTTGTGCTCTGGGTTCTGATTTCAAATTCTGATGTAGCAGAACAAAGCCAGTTGTCTGCTAATCAGTGGAATGCATTTCAAGAAAGGCTTGCTTACTTCAACTGTTGAGGAGACCTTCTACAAGCCATGACCTGTAACCCCCCATCACTGGAACAGAACACATCTTCAATGTACACAAGCTCAAGGACGGTTTATTATAGTGCCATTCTACATGTGCATTATTTTATTATACTGTAGGAAGAGAATCTGAACACGATTCTGATGAATCCCAACATAGCGTCCGTTCAGACCAACGAGGTGGGGCTCAAGCAGGCGGACTCTGTCTACTTCCTTCCTGTCACGCCAGAGTTCGTCACAGAGGTCATCAAGACTGAAAAGCCTGATGGGATACTGCTGTCCATGGGCGGCCAGACTGCTCTCAACTGTGGTGAGCTGCCTCTCCATGCTTCTCCAGAAGCATTATCTAAATAATAATAAACTATGACCAAAAACTGTGAGTTTGGGGGAGATAAAACGAAGTTGAGAGGTCCCACTCTTTAACTGTCTGACTATGGGTGGTATTTGGGGTTGTGTAGCTGACTGCCTGTGCTTCCCACTCCTTCCAGGGGTGGCGCTGTTCCAGAGTGGGGTGCTGAAGAAGTACGGCGTGAAGGTCCTGGGGACCCCTGTGGAATCCATCATGGCCACAGAGGACAGGCAGCTGTTCTCAGACAAACTCATGGAGATTGATGAGAAAATTGCCCCCAGTTTCGCTGTGAAGTCGGTAAGAAGTAGCAGTTGATGGTCAGGACCTAACTGTTATTAAAGACTGGGGATTAACCGATTCCAAGTTTGAGATTCGGCCGAATACTGAATCCAAACTCAAAAGATTTGGCCAAATACCAAACCGAATACCGAATCTACAAAAACTGTCAAGAAAAACTGAAGGAAACTGTTGAATGAAAAACAGACTGGCAGCTACTAACAAGGGATACGCATAATCTATTGTTTTGAGCCTTTTAATTCATAGTATATTACTGAATGGAAATATATCCCTGAATAAGATTTCAGTTTGAAACTTACACAATTTACCGCTAGCCCACTCCCCCCACAATAGAAACGTCAAAATATAGAACTGTTTACTTTACCCTTACAAGAAAGAGCTGCATCTTTGCCATAACCCACTAGTTTCTTTAATGACGTTTCAACATGTGTCACCTGATCTGAGAGTAGGGTTGCCAACAGGCTCTATAATCTCGGGACACTAAGGAAAGCCAGTTTTTGTAACTCACCTCTCTAAACTGCAATGTATTCAGTAAAGTAAGTGTGAATTGTGCAAACTATCGCTAAATTAATTTAATTGTTTTACTTTGTTGTCACCAAAAGCACACACATCACAGGATCGTTTCCATCAATCAGACCTAAACAGCAGCTGATTGGCTTTTTGAGTCTTTGACTGGGTGGGACTATGTTAAACAATACTATATTAAACAAATAGCTTTACTTGCTGTCACAAGGTTAAATGAAAGAGTGCAGGTGTGTGCAAAGTTATCTATTGTTTACTGTATAAAAAAAATTCAAGCAATACGATTAACGTTGTTACGAGGCTCTCAGACTAGAATCGCCACCACAATTAAACAATTAAATACATTTACTAAACTGATCAAACAGTGCACACTCACTTTACACGTCAAACACATTGCAATTTAGAGAGGTGAGCAAAAAAAAACCTGACCTGCCTTAGTGTCCTGAGATTCTGGAGCCTGTTGGCAACCCTGTCTGAGAGCTATGAGGAAAACATGAGCCTGATGAGAGTCCTGAATCTCCCTGCGAAATAAAACCCACATTGATTTAAACGCACCGTGTGTGTAACACATATCAAATAAGCTGCGAAATAGTTTTTAAGTGGTCCAGCTAATGTTGGCACATTACAGGAATGTAACATTTTATTTACTAAAGCCTATTGTTCAACAACGTCTTGCACATCTGACAGTTATATTTCTGTGCATTAATAATATACATTTATTAACAGAGTGACGATGATCAGAATACAGTGAACGAGTGCACGCTTAAGTCTGTTATGTGTCTTTCCTTAGTGCAATCCCTTAAATACATCTGTTTCACTTACAGTAATTTATAAGTCTCACAGAACACGTATTCTTGCTTTAATTCCATAGTCTTGATTTTTTTTTTAAAACCGTCACAAAAACTTGGAACAGTATTTCAAGATAAAACTTTATAATTGATTGTTTTAAACGTTACTTCTGACACCGTGGAATTGAAGGATTGATTTGATTCAGAGAGGAGATAATTCTGCGTTAAAAGTCTAGATTTAGGGATGTGAAGCATATTAACTACGAATTTCTGTCGGTGATAATGCGATGCTTCACCCCTTAACTCAGAAGTGCTATTTTTAGCCAATTAAGTTTTCACTGCTGAACTAATGAAGGATATTTCAAGGTAATGCGTGTTTTTTCATTCAGCTTTCATTTTCTTGGAATGAATGAGGTGGCTCTCGATCAGCAATATTAATGGTGGTATCTCGTATCAGCGAGTGTTTCTGAGGCACTGCTCAACACTTGTTCAAATGTATGCTTCTTCACAGAGACGCTGTTTATGAACAATACCTCACACTCAGTTTTCAGTACCTCTTTTTATCTGGGCTCTTCATTCAGATAAATCCCTGACTAGTATTTGTCTAAAATGCATTTTCTTTGTATGTTCCCTATGCATATCCTATATTTTGCATTGCCTAGTCAAATAATCGCAAGCTGTATTTCAGGATGACTTATTTAAAGCATGATCTAGCAAAAGTACAAGATTGTTTTATATTTTTTATCCGAGCTTCTCATAGACCAATGTTTTGACTCCTGCAAATGTCTGTCTGCCGGTCTGCCTGCCTGTCCGTCTGTCTGTTGTCTGTCTGTTTGTCTCCTGGGTTCTTTCAGGTGTAAGGAGGTTATGGAGGAGTTCTTCCTGTCTCCTCCCTGTTATTCGTGTGTTTGTGTATTGTGTAGGTGGCAGATGCCCTGCAAGCCGCTGATCAGATTGGGTACCCTGTGATGCTGAGATCCGCCTACGCTCTGGGTGGTCTGGGGTCGGGTCTGTGTGCTACCAAAGACAAGCTTCTGGAAACTGCCAAGAAGGTATGAGTTTGCATGGAAGGCACTGACTGCCCTGACTGACAGATCCTGTACAACACTGACTGCCCTGACTGACAGATCCTGTACAACACGTGGGTGGGATCCTTTTGACAGACCTCCACAGTCAGAAGGGAATTGATATCTGGCAAAATTTCTACCAAGATGAGCTACAACCCCTCTAACCCATCTTCAGGCATGATACGGTGACTTCTTACCCGAGGGCCCACCTGTTCTAAATTGGCCAAAGATATGAAGTACATTCAACTTGGGAACAATTCATTTTTATATTTATGGTTTAATTACGCTGTTCCATTTTATTTGTGGACCCTTGAGTTGGAGTTTAGCTTGGTTAGCCATGCCTGCTCCCTCCACAGGCCCTGGCGATGTCCACTCAGATTCTGGTAGAGAAGTCCCTGCTGGGCTGGAAGGAGGTGGAGTACGAGGTGGTGAGGGACATCGCTGATAACTGTGTCACCGTCTGCAACATGGAAAACTTCGACCCGCTGGGCATTCACACAGGTAAACCCCTACCATGCGGACATGCGAACTGGAAGAGACGCAGAACAGTACAATACCATAAACGCAATATAGACACTGTTAGTGTAATATTTGTGAATTATGATAGCGTGGAATTAACTACTTTGTTACGCTGTAAGGATGAGACCACACCAGATTTTAAATTAACAATGTGTAAAGATATTTGCCTATGTATATTCTTGTAGCTCTTTAGCTTGGCATGTGGCCCGAAATACACCCATGTTGGAGTGACTGGCTTTTCAAAGCTCCGAGTGCAGCTGTGACCTTGGGACAGATGATAAAATCTTTGTTTCTGTTTAATAAGCTGTTTGGAGCCTATGTACAAACCATAATCAAACCAATTAAAACGGGTTCTAAAACCATTTACTTTTGTTAAAAGTAACACGCTATAACTTTAGATAAATGTCACGGAATGCATAATAACACACTATTGGAACACGTAGGCTTTTTCTGATAACCACGCACCTTGTGTGGGGCAGTGTACACATTGTTCCAGTTAAAATTGCACAAGCTCCTATTGTTTCATCAGCCTTTGTTCCTTTTCATTATACAACCTGTTACTTATGCTTCCCATTTAAATGGTGAAGGAAGTGAGAAATCATTGAAACTGTCTGTAAACATTGTGTGATTTTCCTGTGTTTAATGTAAGCTGTTAATCAATGCAGGGTTAATAAGCTCTTACGATTAAGCTGTAGATAGCTGGTGCACATCAGCAATTTGCAATCACCAGCCTTGTCGTTCGACCTTGTGATGCGTGGGTATAGTGCTTTGCTGCCTGTGAGAACTGAGCAAAGCTCATAGCAATGTTCTTAAATGTAACTTCTTGTTATCTGGCTCAGAAAAAAACAACAACATCTCTGATGCCATAAAAGCTCAACTTGGCTCAGAAGTAAATAACATCTACACTGATGCCAGCTCAGAACACCATCAACTGAGACTTGCATGTGAGATCACTGATGTGTCACTGTGGCAAAGTGGTTTGCAGTGCGCAAGTGTATAGATGAGTGTTTTGACAAAACAAACAAAACACTCAAAATTATATTTCGCTCGTCCTTTAGCGTTCTTTTAACCATAAAGGAACAGATCACCTAGCCACATCCCCTGTTTGTATCTTCAGTCACGCCACCTTGGTTAACGAGTGCAGCAGTTTCTCCTCCAGTCCGTGGTTGCCACATCACTTTCTCTCTGGAACAATGACTGTACCGCAGTGTACCCCCTTTCTAGATGGCTGACTTCCACCTAACCCTGGGAATGAATTGTCAGACCATCCAGTCCCGGGCACTCTTTACACTGCAACCTCACAGGTCGGGAGGGAGATTTATCACCAAGAATCATTCTGTCTGTGTCACAATCACCTTTAATTTGCATTGTTCCTGCTTGCATTTTGCTTCCTGAATAAACTATTTTTGATTAACTTTACCTGAAGTTATAATTATTTTTAAGAAGAAATCGAACCTCTTACAAATGTTTACCATTCATTAGTTCCAAATACCCACATTCAATTATACATTGAATGTTATTGTTTAGATACAGTACGTGCCACTAGTATTAACAGAGATCTGCAATTGATCAGATTACCTGAACCCCTGGGAGAGAGCCCTCAAACTGATACATCAATTGTCCACAATGATCTTGGAGGTATTAGAGGCTTCTTTGTCTGTGTATGCCTCTATGTCTGGTATTTATACTGTAGTAGGCTCAGAACATACAACAGTCTGTTTTTGTTATCTTACTAATTATCAATAGAAATGAGTTATTTAACTGTTATTCCTTTCAGGTGCAACCACCCACTAACAAACCATATTTTCCTTTCCAATACATTTCTGCACCTGCTTTATCTCTCCAATCAGTTACCTTAGCAACTATCCTTATGTCAAAGTCACTTCCTGCAAACTGGTTAACATTATCAACACATTTTCTATCCTATGACATTTGCATTCTACATGAGGTACAAGAGCCTGTCCTTCCTCGTGGTTTAATGTTTAAACAGTGCTAGCCTGTTGCAGCGCTCCTCTGTTTTTGCTAAATCCTAGGTTCTTTCCTCAGGGGATTCCATTGTGGTGGCCCCCAGCCAGACCCTGTCTAACGAGGAGTACCACATGCTGAGGGAAACTGCCATCAAGGTGGTGCGCCACCTCGGGATTGTCGGGGAGTGTAACATCCAGTATGCCCTCTGCCCCACCTCACTGGAGTACTGCATCATTGAGGTGAATGCCCGCCTCTCCCGGAGCTCCGCCCTCGCCTCCAAGGCCACTGGGTAAGGCAGTTGTGGCTGTGTCATGTTTGTGCAAATACATTGTTGCCAGAGTCAACGGTATGAGGAAACCAATTACCCCCAACACAGCACTCAAATATAAGTTTGTTTTTAAACCATTTCGGACTTTGAAATTAAAGGCATCTTATTGTACAAGAATGTACGGCTTGGAGTAACTAAAAAGGATTATTAAAAAGGTAGATAATTTATGTCTATCTTACACACACAGATTGTAAACGTACATTAAATCTGCAGTGTTATTTATTATGTATCTTTTAATGACTAACATATCTGCAATGTTTGTTCGGCCAAATTCTGCTCCGAATCCAACGCCTAAACATTTTAAACCCTATTTCAATGAAAGCCTGATCTCTGTCCCTGTCCCTTTGTATCTCTCTCTGCTCCTGTCTGTGTTCTCTCCTCGCAGGTATCCGCTGGCCTTTGTGGCTGCCAAGCTGGCTCTGGGCATCCCCCTGCCCGACATCAAGAATGTCGTGTCCGGGAAGACAACGGCTTGCTTCGAGCCCAGCCTGGACTACATTGTCACCAAGATCCCTCGCTGGGACCTCGACCGCTTCCAGGGCACCTCGCAGGAAATCGGCAGCGCCATGAAGAGCGTGGGCGAGGTGGGCGGTCCACACTGCCACAGTTGTGTACTTCTTTTTGGTCTCTTTGTGTCTACTGGTTTTTCGTATTATTCTGAAGATATGACTTTACACTATTGCCTAGTAAACCGTTTCTAATGGTGACTGGACCATACGCTCGGGAATCATTAATAAAAGCACTTGGATACATAGACAAGTAAATGCTATCAGTGTATTGATTACCGCAAGACTTAAAGTTAATATATAATGAGTTGCATTAATATTCAAGTTCTTTCAATTAATTTTAAGGTTGCTGGTGCTTTTTTAAAGTCCTGTTTGTTGGTTTGAAAGTGTCTCTTCCTGTCTTTAGGTGATGGCAGTCGGCCGTTCGTTTGAGGAGAGCATTCAGAAGGCTCTACGTATGTGCCATCCCTCGGTGGACGGCTTCATGCCCCGACTGCCCATGAGGAAGCCCTGGGCAAAGAAGCAGGACCTGGAGCAAGAGCTGGCAGTGCCATCCAGCACCCGCATCTTCTCCATCGCCAAGGTACTGCGACCACCTTGCCTTTGATGACCATTTGGGATGCCATGTTGATTCCAGTGGCACTTGTGCCCTCGCCCAAGTCCAATAACAATGCTACAATACATTAGATTTATAATTAGCCTATTTAATTAATTAATTAATTTATTGCTGTTCTTGAAAATGCCTTTTGATGTTTTTTTATTGTTAATGTTTTGGTGACTATTGCCTGACACTGTACATTTTTGACACTGGCAGATTTATTTAGCAGCATTGAGCCAGATCTCATAAAGCACAGATTAGCTTTCAAGTTTAGCCTTGTAGCATTGCTACTGGAGTATTGCTTTGTTGTAATGTTCTCAGGATCCATGTTGTCATTCCAAGCTGGTTGGGTGTGTCATTGGAACACAGGCTACGTTGATTCCTCATAGGCTAGGAGTGGCCAAATTTCTTATTGATACAGAACTTTGATTCAAAAATAATTCTAATCCCGCCCATCAGATGCTTTTATAGTCAAGTTTCATTTAACATGTGGATAATCAATTCCTACAGTAACTTCTCATTTACTGTATATCTGAGTACCCTTTTATTTGCTACATTCTATTACTTTCAATGCTCATTAATAAATTGTAACTTTCAGGGTATAACTTAACATTTACATTGCATTGCAGTTTGAGCCATTTCACCTTTTAGTATGAGCTTAATTAGAGCCAGCACACACCTTTCTTAAAGGTAACTGAAAAATAAGGATTTCTGGGAAAACCTGGAATGGCTCAGACAGCAACGCCATGGGAATCTAATGCACAGATGTTTCAAGTCTTTTTCAAAGCCTGTCTTCACTTGCCACTGTTTTTCCTTTGAATCTTGTTTGTGTGCCACTAACTGCAGCTTTGAACCTAATACTGCAGTAGACAAAATATTATTTAGTCCTCAGGACATGTTGAGGTCGCTACCACCATTCTTCACCTTTTGAAGTTTAACTGATTCCCTTGAAACGCATTGCTGTTTCAATTTACTGTAATCGAACTGTAATTGAATTGTTCCTGTCTCTATCTGCTTTTATATCAGTGGCTGTGGAGCCCAGGAGACTAGACTCTGTGTTCAGTCCCTATCTTTGCCTGCCAAGCTCTGTGTTCTCCCCTCCAGGCCCTACACAACGGGATGTCTGTAGATCAGATTCACAGCCTGACAGCCATCGACAAGTGGTTCCTGCACAAACTCCGCAGGATCGTGGCTCTCGAGAAGCACATGAGCCACTTCAGAGGGTAACAACACCTTTTTATTTTTTTACTACTATTGGGGAATGTTTTAGCCTAACTTATGTTACAATTACTGGTGGATTTTTTCCCGTGCATGCTCTAGCTCCAGAGCTCCCTCTGACTCAACCTCTGTGATTCATTTATATAATATCAACATAACGATTTTAATTTGGGTTGTAGCATGTAGCATTTATCCATCTTTTCATCATTGCTTACATTATTATTATTATTATTATTATTATTATTTAGTCATTTAGCAGACGCTTTTATCCAGAGTGACTTACAGAGACTTGGGGGTTATCTATGCATCACAACTGTTGCTGCAGAGTCAATTACAATAGGACCTCGGTTTAACGTCTCAACCAAAGGACGGAGCACAAGGAGATTAAGTGTTGGAAAACATGGATTGAGAATTGATTAGCAGTTTGCTACGCATGTAGACTGGCAGAGCTATACTGGTGTTTTTTTTCTGAAAAGAGACTAATATTGCAGATAGCAGACTGTTTGGTTCAAATTGCATGTACTGCTTACAATTGATAGAGACATTGCGTCTACAAGTTTCTTGCCCAGCATTGACTGCAAGCTAAAAAGATAACAATGCTGTGGACCAGAAGGGGCCAGGCTGTAAGACTTTGGAATGCAAAGCATAAAGGGGCTAAAAGGCTCCCAGGGACTGGCGTTGGACCCAGAGGTTCTCAGAGAGATCGAAAGAGATAATGCCACTGGGATCAAAGGGGCAGATTTATGGACCTTTTTTCTCCAGGAGTGTGAAGAATGCACTGAGTTCAGAGGTTGTCACACTAGACTACACACACACACACACACATACATACAGACACACACACACACACTAAATTAACAGAATAATGTGTTGTACCTTGACCATTGGTTAAGTGTCAGAGAAAGGGGAGGTGGACCATCTATACAGAAGGGTATTTAGTGTCATGCAAACATTGTAATGATGAGTATTCTGTTTGTCCTGTACCTGGGACCAGACTCCCTGCATATCTCAACAAACCTGGCAACTGATTGAAGAAAAGGACTCGGTGCATTTTCTTGAATCTACTTACTCACCATCTAGTTTTTGTAAATTACTTCATTAAGTGACTTGCTCAGGGTCACACACAGTGAGTCAGTGGCTGAGCTGGGATTGAACCTCGAACCTTCCGGTAGAAGCCCCTTTTTTAACCACCAAGCCTCCTACTTCTTGATTATACTGCCGTCTTCAGCATATTCAAGCAGTTACCACAACCGCACAGTACAGTATTAAAAATTACTTAAACTCAGTGTGAGCTTCAGTGTGTGACACCTGCTGGTGAAACACTGTATTTCAGTAGTAATTTGTGACAAACAGGTTTCTAGTTAGATAACAGCCTCTAACATGCATGAGATGCAGGGTAGGTTAACTGAACTGTGTATCACAGCGAGCACGGTACCATGTTTTGCCATTTTTGTAGCTGGCTTTGGCAGCCACTGTAAATAAGCGTAAAATAAGGTCGAGTTCAAATGACTTTTCAGCAAGCAATTCATCTAATGAACGAATGCAGCTAAGCAGTACTTTTCTGTTTTTATTGAATCTAATTTCCTTGCATTGTGGAGATGACCTGTAGTAACCCTACAAGGCCAGAAGATGGCAGATGTGCACTATGAAATACATGAGACAGCAGGATCTTAACTGAAATGAAACAGCCTTTAAACTATTCATGGGTAGGGGGGGGGGATAAAATCAAGGAACATTTGAAATAAAAAAATCAGCAAGACTAAACAAACAAAGGCAGTTATTTAACTTTACATGAAACTTAAGTATAAACTAAAGAGTACACTGGTTCAAAAGATGTAGTTAATAAAGAACAGGAGGGAAGTCACTTGACTTGAAACATCTGAAGAACTGAGAAAAGCAGGCAGTGTAGAAGAACTATCTTTCCAGGCAGGAATCCAAAGCAGTGAGGCTTTTCAGAGGGGACGTAGTACAATGCAATAGTACTTGTGTACTTACCCCTGAACCTCAAACCACACAGATTTTAGCAGTTAGTTGGATGAATCTCTTTTCTTTGAATTAATGTGTTTGTCTTGGGTATGCCCAGGCCCTATTTGTTTGGGTGAGGATATGTTTGAGAATTAACAAGGCTGGGGGTAATGATGACCACGGCTTGTGTATAAAGCTTTTTAAATTAAAAAAAGGATGGGATAAGGGAGCGGTTCTCTGGTATGCTGTCTGCTTCTGTAGAATCTGTGCTTGTTACCACTATTTTTAATACATTGCACACAAACCAAGTGTAACTATGTGCTTTTCCTTGCAGGCTTGCTTTTGAGAGCAGTAGATGCTGAGTGGAGCATCCCCTAGGTGAATGGGGTCAATAATTTAACTTAGACTTGTTTTCTTTCAGTGTTTGTAGTTTTCCTGTTTTGTTCTCTGTAGCTCTGCATTACCAGATGACTTGTTGATCAAAGCCAAACAAGATGGCTTCTCTGACTGGCAAATGGGTCAAGCCTTGGGAGTCAGCGAGGCAAAGAGCAGACAGCTGCGGCTGGAGAGGAACATCAAGCCCTGGGTCAAACAGGTAACGCAGCCTGGACTTCGCTTGGATCTTCTCTCCACAGTACACAGGAGAATCTTAGGAGACCTGCCTTCACTGTCGGGTCAGAATAATTAGGAAATGCGAGCATAGAGAAAGTGCTGGGCAGCAGTGTAGAAAAGTGCCAGGCTACAGTGGATCTGAGGATCTCAGTGGTTAGAGAAAGTGCTGGGTTGGAGTGCATCTGAGGAGCACAGTGGTTAGAGAAAGCACTGGACTGCAGTGGACTTGGGTAATTCAGATATTGCTGTGTGCTGGTAAATCACTTGAGAGGTGTGTGTTTGTATATAAATCTAGGTCGGGTCGCACTGCATTACAAGACCCCTGAATGTTAGCGTAGTCTGGAACTGAAGGGTGTGTGCATGTGAAAGGGGGTGCTACAGTACTGTCATTATTTTCTCTTGCTGGACAGATTGACACCCTTGCGGCAGAGTACCCTGCAGTGACCAACTACCTTTACTGCACCTACCACGGGCAGGTGAGTGCTAAAGATTGCAGTGTCTCCAGCGTGAGTCATACCAATGAAACCCTGCTAGCGTTCTGATGTATTCCAGGTTCGCATAGTGATGATCAGTATGGAGCTTATACTTTACTGTACATGTCAAAAGTTAGTAGGATTTCACACTAATTATTAAAGTTTTTTGCAATTACCAGTACTTGACATGTATCACTCATAGTAAATGGTTCATGTATAGAATACTCTTTTTTTTACATAGGCCAGACTGCTAGCATTACTATTAAATGGTAGCCCTGAAATGCAGCAATCCAATGCAATTGAACTTATGCTGCAGTTGAGTACCATATGGTTGTCTCTGCTTTATTTTCTCTGCAGAGTAATGAAGCGGATTGGTGCTGAACAGAACATACATATTGTAAACAGCACCCCCTCCCAAAACAAATGGCTGAGAAAAATCTGCAAAATGAAATTTAAACTAAAAAGCTGTTTTTAACAATGCTGAAAATCCAAACAAAATGCACATAATTCAGTCACATATAGCCCATAAGATTACATGAGCCTAATTCCCTCCAGTCCTCCATTATAAGCTTCATTAATTTGGAAAGGAACCGTATGTGTGGTAGCTTATCAAAGCTGATCAATACTGTGCTCTTTCTTTTAGGAGCATGACTTGGATTTCAATGACCATGGGGTGATGGTGCTCGGGTGTGGACCCTATCACATTGGTAAGCCAGCTGTCCCTCACTGCCAAGCCAATGGATTCATGTAAGCAGTGTCCCACTTTGCACTGGCACGATTCCTCACCCAATCTAGGCAAATTCACTGGAGTCTGTTGAGTTTCGAACACAAGTCTACTGCCTTTAGCTACACAAACCCCAAAGGTCAGATATAGTGTATTGTAGAAAACAGTTTACTACAATCCACAGTTAAGTGTTTTATACTTAAAGCATCACGAGATTCACATATAATACCTCTCGCACACTTTCTTTTGTTATCTGCAATAATGAATACAATATTAATCCCAAAGACTTGCAGAACAAAACCTCAGGTGCAGCGTGTCATTTAAACAGTAAAGATCTGGCTTGCACTGGGATATCTCGGTGGATGATGATGTCACCCCTGTCCTCAGCCCTGTCCTCACCCTGTCCCTGTCTATATCCCGCCCCCCAGGCAGCAGTGTGGAGTTCGACTGGTGTGCTGTCTCCAGCATCCGTGCGCTGAGGAGGCTCAACCGCAGGACGGTGGTGGTGAATCACAACCCTGAGACTGTGAGCACAGACTTTGACGAGTGCGACCGGCTCTACTTTGAGGAGCTGTCCCTAGAGAGGATCCTGGACATCTCCCAGCAAGAGGTGAGGGGAGCATGCCTTCTACTGTTTCAGAGAGGGTGGAGGTGAGGGGAGCATGCCCTCCGCTGCTTCAGAGAGGGAGGGGGAGGGGAGCATGCCTTGTGCTTCAGAGAGGGAGAGGGAAGAGGGAGGAGGTGAGGGGAGCATGCCTTCTGCTGCTTCAGAGAGGAGACAGGAGAGGGAGGAGGTGAGGTGAGCATGCCTTCTGCTGCCTAAGCGGGAGGAGGGAGAGGGGAAGGGGAGCATGCCTTCTGCTTCAGAGAGGGAGAGGGGAAGGGGAGCATGCCTTCTGCTGCTTCAGAGAGGGAGCAGTGAGAGGGAGGAGGTGAGGGGAGCATGCCTTCTGCTGCTTCAGAGATGGAGTAGGGAAAGAGGAAGGGGAACATGCCTTCTGCTGCTTCAGAGAGGGAGCAGGGAGAGAGGGAAGTCCTTGCTTTAAACACTGCTCCTAAAGCCTGATCTACAAAACGTCTAACACTGCAGCACTTTTGCAATTGCCGTTTATCAGTCATTGAATTCCTCCCAGGCTACAAGACAGCACCTGGAGTGGTTATTTAAAATGTTTGGTACAGCAGTTTATTTGTCCGTTTTTGCATTTTTGTTTTCATAACTGTTTGCAAAAACACATTCCTCCTCTTTTAAGGATGCATTATCAGAAGGCAATATTGTGCAACTGATTTAAAATAAATACAACTAAAATGCACAAAACCAAGATGTTGTACAGATCCCACTCCATCTGCTGTCCCCATCAAAGATGAATTTGTCGATTTACTGACCACTCCTCCTCAAATATTCTGAAATCAACACACCTGCCCCCCCAGCACTCCTTTATAAAAATGCAGACAGACAACTTTTTAAAAAATATGCAAAGATCAGCCTTGCATGAATAAACATAAACAAAATGTTTTCATTTTTTAAATTTTTTTTTATTAACCCAGAAACACAGTGATTGGTATTAGAGACTTCAGACTGCTGTAAAGCTATACAAGTCAAGCCAGTTGAACTGGTTGTAGCCGATGCTGCTGTTCCCCACTGGCCTGCCCCTGTGTAAGATTTGATCATATCGGGCAGCTTATATTTTGGTATAAAAATCTGCCTGCCCTGGGTAAGAAAACAAACCCCCATGTCCTCTAATGCTAGCTGACAGCCTGCCTGCTGGTGCCCTGTGGGGTGCTGATCGCTGTTGACAATGTTCCTTCTCAGGTCTGCAGTGGAAGCATCATCTCTGTCGGAGGGCAGATCCCCAATAATCTGGCCGTGCCACTCTTCCAGAACGGGGTCAACATCCTGGGCACCAGCCCCCTGCAGATTGACCGTGCTGAAGAGCGCTCCGTCTTCTCATCTATCCTGGACAAGCTTGGCGTGGCACAAGCTCCCTGGAAGGCTCTGAGCACCCTGGTATGAGAGACCGCCAAGGAACTGCTGCTGTTTATTCAGCAGCTTCTGATTTTCAGCTGTGTTTTGTACTGTGTGTTTAAGGCCAGGTTCGGTTTTGTATCTATGTTTGCAGTGCTTAATCTATATCTTCCCATTCTGTTTACCTTAATCTTTTTTTCTTGCTTACCTCAATAACCCGTATCAACTGGTTGATACCTCCTACAGAAAAGTGTAGAAGGGAGTTCACACGTCCTGAGATCTGAGTTTATATTTATATAGCACCTTTCATGATTCTGACGCTATTGGTGTGACAGAACCTAACATCGCTGCCAAGTGACTGATTTAAAAATCTGTTCCCTGTGGGTGAAAGATCTTGATGACTAAATCAAACTGAGTTCTCTGAGCCAAGCTCTAGTGCTGGGTAACATCCAGCCGGCATTGGGACAGTGAGCATGGGTCTGCAGGAAAGGAAGGATTGGTTGAGGAAGGGATAAAGATGAGATGTAGGCGAAAACAGTTTGTTGCTGAAACTCTTTGTCTTACCCAAAGTCCTAGCTCTGTGATGATCAGATCTGAATGCAAGTTGGGCTCTGATGTTGCCCCTGAAGATCATGGTGCAGTTCAGTGGAAACTGTCTGTTAAATATGCAGGAGCCCCTTGCTGATGTCACTACTCACTTTGAACCTGATTTGAAAAGCATGCTGTACTTGAGGTCATGACCAGCACACTTTGCCATAAATGCTTACAATCCTTGCTGCTTCTAAGAGGTTTCTGGTGATTATTTAGGGCATCAGAAGTCATTAAGTCATTTTGAATGTGGATGTTAGTTTTAATTAAATCGGATCAGCTTGCAGGAGTTGCCATTAGTCTTATTAGTAACCTGGCAGGTGATGCTATGACTTGTATATCGTCCATAAGCACACCTATTGGAGTTCCATACTGGTGATTTCTAATTGAAATGTTTGGCTGCATTTTATTAAGACGATCAGATTGTGGTATCTAGGCCCATGTAAAGTCTTTTCCAAAAGGTAATTAATTAATGACTCACAAAGTTAGGTGAGGTTGGCTTGACGGTCACATTTCAATAACCTGTATTAAAGATGGATAGAAAATCAGGACTGGTTTTAAGACCTCAGATATATAAAATTTCTTTTTTAGGAGGAGGCATTCAGTTTTGCTGAAAGAGTTGGGTACCCTTGCCTTCTACGACCCTCATACGTATTAAGGTAAGTTCTCTTTAATTAGATTATTTTTACCCTTTTGATATTTACAGTGTCATCGCACAAACCAGCTGATTTCATTGATTGTTTAAAAACAAACACAGGGACAGTGACTCGACCTGTTGCGCGGAGTATTTGCTGCATCTCCTTCCAAATCAATACAGACCACTTTTACATAAGTGGAAGTTCATCTCATAATCATCTTTTCATGGTATGAAAAGCTACCGAGAAAAGCAGATCCAGGAAGGTTATTCTTCTGTAGGGTTGCAATATATTTTTTAAATGTTCGTTTTTTTTAATTGAAGCTTGATTGTGTTTGTGCACTGTTGGTGTTTTTTGAACATTAAGCATCTTTCAAACCCTTGAGGGGAACATGCTTACTTAAATTACTTCTTACCATGCAAAACATGAAAAGTAAAAAACAAAATGACGAACGCCCTTGAAGTTTGATGATCAGTATGCCTGCCTACAGTGTGCTTTAATAGAGCACAAAAATAAAGCCTGAGGTATCGCTGTACGAAACAACTTTAATTAGCGGAGTGGAAACAGAAGCGCAGTATATTTACACTTTTAATTGTTGGTTAACGGAGGAGGAAATATCTGGGGGAACAGGGGGACTCTAGATTTTAACCAGTCCCTGAGATGTTTTTTATGAAGGATGTGTCCACAGCTTGGATCGAAGACGGACAGGGCTGGCTCTTCTGCTGCTTTAGTTTGCTGGCAGTTTGGGTACAGCGCAGACAACCACAGTTCTGAACTAATCCAAAACGCACACCCCAGCAGGACTGTAATTCCACCCACTGTTATTTAAACAGTAGAACCCTGCTACAGAGGGTGATACCAGCTGGAGAGCCCAAGCTACAGACTCCATATTCTATACAACGGCAGCCTCGTGTACAACACACTAAATTTGAAGTGGAGGCTAAATGTATTTATTTTTGACAGATGAGACATGTCCTGTTATATTTGTGAGAAATAATGCAAGGTAGTTTATTTTGACTGTATATCACTGTGTTTATGATGTATTGTAGGATCTGTGCGTTTATGATGTAGTGTAATCGATTTTTGATTGCAGAAACAGTATTTTGTTTTTAAGGCCAGCGCACAGTAGCTGTAGCCCACTTGCAGACAAAACAAATTAAAAATACGAGGCAGCTGCTTCAGTCTGCCCTTCACTGGGACTAAAATAGTGATAGTAAACAGTTCTGAAAGTCGTTTATTCAGTAATGCTGACAGTGCTTTACAGAGATGGTGCAAATTGTTTTTGAGAAATAAGAGCCACTTGGAGTGAATTTGGAAAGTTGTGTATTTGAGATGCAGATATAAACTGTATTCAGTGTGCTTGGTAAGTAAAGTGGTTTTAAACAGACTGACCTGTCTGTCTGTTTTCTGTCTTTTCTGTGGCAGTGGTTCAGCCATGAACGTGGTGTATGGAGAGGAGGAGATGAAGAATTTCCTGGAGGAGGCGGCCCTTGTGTCGCAGGTAGGCCAGAATGGATGTGAAGCTGAGTGGAACACATAAAATTTATTTACACCCCTTTCATTTTTCATTACATTTTATTTTTATTACACAGGTGTTAAAAATAGGACTCTTGTGTGCACGCATTTATATTACTTTACTACAGCGAAAGCACAGTAAAGCTTTGCAAATCTATGAAAATGTAAACTTTATTATGAGTTGTTATGCTTTGTAGGCACAAGTTTTGAGCTACACAGCCCAAAGCTGGCAGGGTCCTAACCCACTGGGACCATGTGTCTGACCTCCTACAACAGTTGTACAACACTCTGATATTCCATCGAAGCCCTGAAGTGATTTATTTGTTTTTCTTTTGTACATTTCAAGTGTTGTACGTGGGTCTGTGATGACATTCTTGCTGTACAGTAATTCAACTTGCTGTACTTCGTCTCTCTTTATCCAGTATATTGGTAAGGACTACCATCATTGAAATGAAGACCCCCCCCCCCCCCCCCCCCCCAACAACTCCTGAATGTATATCTGACCTCCTGTCCAGTTCAGCCACCTGTCTCTGCCCTGGAGAGGGGACTGATGGCCATGTTTCCTCAGTAAAGATTTTCCTGAGGTGTGACTTGATGTGAGCTCAGGGGTTTTTGCATAACAAATTTTGCTTTGCGCCAGCCTGTAGTCTCAATCCAGACTAACGCAAAAGCTGTGTGTTTCTGTATTTCCTTGGGCGTACGGTACACTTCTGTCCCTTTTTAAAATGTATTTGCGTGTAGCATCAAACTCCCAGCGTCTTTCAAGTTACTCACCTGAGACTTGACATTAGGTTCGGGTGGGGACCCGGTCTACTACAAATATGCCTGTAGTGTTTTTTTTTTTAATTTTTATTTTACTACACATATATTTTTTAAATTATTTAATTAACTTCAATTGACTGTGGACTTTTAGAACCTGTATAATGTAAAGACAAGTGAGAACAAGGAGATTTCTTTCTTTCTTGCAGGAACATCCTGTTGTCATCACCAAATTCATTGAAGGTGCCAGGGAGGTGGAACTGGATGCTGTTGCAAAGGATGGCAAGGTACTGTAAGAATCAGATTCTGCTTTTGAAAAAGACACACAACAAAAAGCTTTGTGGCCTCAACAGGGTTTTGGCTGGTCAAGCAAATGTGTTTATTTGTATTTTTTATAATCCCCGACACCCTCTGAAGGATGTTTCAAGAAAGAGAGCCCAAACCCAAACTGGATAAACAAATGTTTCACAGCAGTTAAACTAGGACAACTTTACTGTCTGAAGCTGTTCCTTAAACCTTTTTTCAACCAACCCTGCCAGCAGCACGTAGCTTAAAATACAAAATGTACAATTCAATTTCATCTAAAAAGTAAGTGATTATCTGCTTTGAATCCAGTAGTAGATTGGGGTTACTCTGGCCAGAGCTTTGCTCTGCAGTGTCATTCCTGATTGCACACCAAGCTCCACCATTCAGCTCTGTCTTGCAATGCTGGGGACCGGCAGTCTTACGCAGGGCTGGTGCACAATTGGCAAAATTCTGTCAAAGGAAGTCAATAAACCTTTCCCAGACACCAGTGGGTGTCATTTGAGCTTCATGGTAGCCCCTGGGAACATTGAAGTGTGTCTTTCTGCTGCAGCAGGGCGGCAGTTTGCAGAGTAACAGCCTTGATCGTAAGGAAATCACATTGTAGCAATTTCCTGGCGTTCTGAAGACTGTCAAAATGAGCCAATATTACCAACAGGCGCCAAAAATTACATATATAATGCGGAATCGGTTATAACACGGTAGGGTTGTGGCTCCCATTTACTCCATAATGCCATTACAATAGCCTTTTGGTATTTGTTATAAGGCAGAACACAAATAGCACGGTCTTGTAAGTATGGCTCCCCACTATAGCGTTGTAAAGTGTGAGCACTGTATATATATTATTTAACTAGGAAATTCCTGTTGAAATTATAAACAGTAAGTTTCAGTTCTTCCTGGAGTTTATTCCAAGGCCTTGGAGCAAGAAAACGGAATGCCTTTATTCAAATTCTGTACGAGCTTTAGAAACTATTATAAGATTATAAGTACTAGTAGAGGCAATTAGAGGTAATTTATCTCTACTCTTGTAATGCTTGTCTTCTGCCCATTATTATTCAACAATGGTGATATGCTTATTTTTAATTGAGTACAGTTCACATTTAAAATCAGTTAATTTCATATTGACTAATAAGCTGTTTGAAGTGCTGCTGAGCTTAATTGCTAGATGAGTTGTAATGATATGGAAGAGGGTTAATAACTGCATGATAAATACAGGCTTTCCTTAGTCCAGAACAAATCTCCAAGGTTTATAACTCAGACAATCCTTCCCCAAATGTAGAAGTATGGATTTGTGGACCACACTGCCCACTGGTTAAATTAGATCTACAAGAAAACATTTCACTGTAGCCTCCAAGCTGCTGTCTGACTAACCCATCTTTTACATTCTTCCATTCCACTATAACTGTATTTGCCCCCTGAGCGTGAGTTAATATAGAGATACAAACGTATACCTGCGACTCTGCACTCTCACCTTGCAAGGCAAATTATTTTCAGACTCCTGAGAACATTGGTCCCTTAGGAATCTGCCCTCTGACATTGGTACCCTTTTACAGCTCCCATTGTTTCCCATTTTATTGGGGGAAGTTGAAATCCCCCATTAATACGGCTTCTCCTGTGCTGCACGCATTTCTAATGATTATTTTGCTTGATGTCTGAATTTGGCGGTCTGTAGCATGCCCCTATTAATATGCCCTTTGAATTTTTGTCCATTATTCTGACCCATACTGATTCTGCGTTGTTTTTTTCTGGGCTTCGAGATTTTGATGTATAGCGCTACCCTTCTGCTCTTCTGTCCTGCCTGTCTTTCCTATACAGTGTATACCCACTAATATATAACCAAGTAACCAAGTTTCTGTAACGCCTATCACATCGTTGTTACTTGTTAGTGCAGTAGCTTCAAGTTCTAATGTTTTGTTTCTGAGACTTCTAGCATTTAGATAATGAGTGCTAGAAACAAAATCTAGTGGTCTAGGTTACGGTTTTTCAGCCTGGGTCTTACTGGTATGAACACTTAGGGGTTGACATGTCTGAATAGGGGTTTGAGGAGTTTGAGTTTTGCATGCAGGCGTTACGGGATGGAGGCTGGGTGCAAACTGCTGATCCCGCACACCACAAGCGAGCGTCTTAACCACAATGCAAAAGCGCCGGGCTCGTCTGCATTCCTGGTTTTGCAGATTTTAGCTTCATCAGTTCACCAGCAGGGGACAGAATCTGTAACGGCAGGGTATCACACAACACTGCCTGTTACACACGGAACTGGGAGGCCGTGCTTTGGGTTGGGCTCACCCCAGGGAGCAGGCTGTTGAAGGCCGTGCCACACATACACACACACACACACACACACACACACACACACACACACACACACACACACACACACACGCACATTGAGTGAATGCAAACAAAATGCATTATTCAAGGCAGAGAGGGGAGGCAATCTGGGAACACTTCATGTGCCTGTTCCATATTAATTCTGGCGTTCATTTCAAGTGTGTTAATAAACATCACAGTTATTGTGCGTTTAGAGCCTCTGACATTGCAGTTCATGAAATTTGTAGCCTTCCCCTGAGAGAACAATGGTATTTAAAAGCTGAAGTGTTTGTGTGTGTGTGCTGTTTGAATAATGTGCTTCCAATACCTTGAAGTATGTATCTAGTTCCAAAACAAAACAGCTTGCATTATGTATTTCAAAAGCTCCTGTTTTTGGTTTTGTTAGTCTCGGTTTTGTGATCCGTTGCTGTAAGATACTGCCGCCGCCCCTTCCCCTTGCAGGTGAGATGTAGTAATGCAAAAGGTGGTCAATATATTTGTACCATTGTTAAAGAGTAAAGATAAATGATTACCATATCAGCATTATTAACATCACCTGCTTTAAAATGGTGTCATCACAATTGGCCTAGGTGCTGGTGCACTTGTTAGCTGACTGTTCATGTGCTTGCACCCCCAGGTCCTGGTGCATTTTGTAGCGGACTGTTCCTGTGCTTCTCCCCCAGGTCCTGGTCCATGCTATCACTGAGCATGTAGAAGATGCCGGGGTGCACTCTGGAGACGCCACTTTGATTCTGCCCACACAGACCATCAGTCAGGGAGCCCTGGAGAAGGTCTGCACTCATTCCTAAGCCCGTCCACTGGCCTGTGTAGAGCACGCGTTATCCTTGAGTAGATGCCTCTGTACTGACGGGGCTTCACAATCATGCTGCTTTCACTGTAGCAGCAGCTTGGTTTTAACCCCAGCATGTATTTAATATCCTGCCAACAGAACATCCAATTCTAATTTGTACACTGATGAAGTTTATTAAAGGGTTGGTTTCAAACCACAAGCTCAAAAACTAATTATTTGTAATTGTTCTTCTATTTTGTTTTAAGGGCACTTCAGATGCTTTCATTGTATTTTTAATACATTTTATTTGTGTATTCCATCTCACTCCAGGTGAAGAGTGCAACCAGAAAAATTGCCAAAGCTTTTCAAATTTCTGGACCGTTTAACACACAGTTTCTGGTAAAAGGAAATGATGTAATGGTATGTACTTTAAAGGACATTATGTAATTGTATGTACTTTTGAACTGTTTTGTATTTGAAGTGCTATTTTATTTGTCTGAACCCAGGGATGGCAATAAGACCCCTATTACAAAGCAGTTTCACCCATTCCAGGTTTTCATACCAGTTTGATTGCCCACAGTGTATAGGTAACAAACTTGGGTGTGTCTTATGATATGAAAACCAGGATGTGATCAAACTGCAATGCAATGGGAGGCTTATTTCCATCCCTGTTGTCTGAGATACCTACACCTGTCCTTGTCTTCACTTTCCTGCTTCCCCTCCAGGTGATTGAGTGCAACCTGCGGGCCTCCCGCTCCTTCCCCTTTGTCTCCAAGACCATCGGGGTGGACTTCATTGATGTGGCTACCAGGGTGATGGTGGGGGAGGACCTGGACGAGTCCCAGCTACCTTCTCTAGAAAACCCCATCATTCCAATGGACTATGTAGGCATTAAGGTGAGTGGGGGGCAGGTTGACGAGTGTACATTTTCAAAGAGCTCAAATGAGACGGAATGAGGGAGAGGTGATCCCTTATAGAGGTTTACCATCGTCAAAGCTATGCAGTCTAATAAAACATTGTAAAGTATAGGAAAGCATTGTAAAGAATAACACGGTATGGTAAAGCATATGATTAAGCATGACAATGGCAATCAAGGGTAAACTATTGAAAATGCGATAAATATATAACCATAAATGTATAACTGTATAATAAATGTACAACCATGGGGGAAAAGCATGGTAAAACTGCAAAAGTACAGTGGTAAACTTTTATAAAGGATGGTTCTGGTAACTCACAAAAGACTAGATGGAGGGACAAAGACCCAGATGATTTATTATATTTTATTATATACAGTGCCGTTTTTATGGAAATTGATCAAGCTTAGGAACACTCATGTACAGGATAAAAGGCTTTTGCGTCTCTGAATGCAATTAACAATGAAGGATGAGCCATGCATGTGTGTTTTTATAGAAATGCATATTCAAATAATTTGCATGAACTGATTAACTGAAATTAGTGTAGTTGTATGCAGATTGTTTTATATAAAAAAATGAAATCACTTCAAAACAAATACAGTACAGTAGCTTTATGTAGCAACTCTTTACTGTAAAAACCCTAGTGTCACTTTTACCAGCCACCAAAAATACAGAGGACATTTCTAATGGAACATTAGCATCTACTTCTGCGAAAAGAAAGATGAGCTGAATTAGGTTATGAAAATTTGATCACTTTGTTAATCTAAAAAGCTGTATAATCTCATGCCATTCTTTACACTCTTCATGGTAATGTGGCTTATTAATCAACAGACATTCTTCTCTAAAAAGGGAGAGTGAAGATGATTGCTGCCTCATTTTGAATACAGGTCTTTTCAAGTGCACTAATGTGTTCGTTTACTGCTGGCAAATCCATTTACAGCCCCCACCCTTATTATTTATTCCTAGTAACCCACTGGGGGATGGACTGTCCCTGGTGAACTTGAGCAAACCATCCTGCTGTATCCCTGTCATTAGTGTGTGGTGCAACACATTACATGCACAATAGTGGGGCAACAGAGAGGTTTAATTATAGTGGAATGAATAAAGCTGAAAGTGGTTTTATACAAAATGTAAAACCCTAACAAGTATGCATCTGTGCTTCCCAACAATGAAAGATATTGATTGAAAAGGCAGTTACTGTGAAACAAGGTTTTGTTGCGGTGAAGTGTTTTGTAATACGTACAATTGGCCCTGCCATTAAGGAAACTTTTTTGTGTTTCAATCCAGACTGTTGCAACATAAACTTTATTTGCATACATTGTTGTAAAGTGGCCAGGCAGTGAATGGGCGATATTATAGAGAAGGGATTGTTCAAGGTTCCTGTCCGTACAGCAAATGGCAGTCATCAGAAACTACATTTCACAAAATGGCTGACCTTAATAAACTATGACCCCCAGAGTCCCCCAGGTAGAAAGCGGGCACATCTGTCAGATATTAGACCTATATAAGTGCACCCTGGGATAAAGAGGAGATTGGCAGTAGGGGAGTGTTGTGAGAACTGAAACAAACTGCATATTGCTGAAACTTTTACAGTGTAAGACAGGGCAGACCCAAAATAGATGTTCACAGGACATTTTAAATGCTATTCTTATTTGTTTATTTAGTAGACACCTTTATCCAAGGCAACTTACAGAGACTAGGGGGTGTGAACCATGCATCAGCTGCAGCATCACTTACAACAACGATTCACCTGAAAGACGGAGCACAAGTGACTTGCGCAGGGTCACACATTGAGTCAGTAGCTGAGTCAGGTTTTGAACCAAGGACCTCCTGGTTACAAGCCCTTTTCTTTAACCACTGGACCACACCATAGTGTATCAGTAATATGATATACTATCTTTTGAAATCCAAAAACTGTACAGCAGACGTATTACTAAAGTATTGGGACTGCTTAGATTGTGGCCTAGGTCAGGGGTTGGTAACCTTGGCTTTTCCAATGCAATTGTGCCAACTAGACCTTTAATTATTTAATTGACCTCCAACAAAGTAGATGCAGTAGAATGGATTGGAAGAGCCATGGTTACATACCTCTGAGCTAGGCTGTACAGGCTGTTACCTCTGGATTGAAAGCGTTCATTTTGACTTGTGTGACCTGCTCTGTCCTCCAGGTGGTAATGTTGCCCCAGTCATGCCAGCAGTCTTCACTGTGGGGAAGCTGCATTGCAGTTGCTAGGGCACTCTGATGGAGAATGGCTGGCTAACGTTTTGGAATTTCTCTTGGCAGGCGCCCATGTTCTCCTGGCCCCGGCTGAGGAGTGCAGACCCCGTGCTGCGCTGTGAGATGGCTTCCACTGGAGAGGTGCCCACTTAACTTTTTTTTTTTCTGATATTTAATTAATCTCTAACAAAAGTCTGTTAAGCTCGACTAATCTGGGAGCAAATGCTAAGAACCGCACTGCAAGTCCCTTAGTGGACTTAATAAACTCGCTCCTCATTAAACAAGGCTTTGAGCAATTACACAAGCTCTGGTAAAGGCGGTTTCTGCTTGGCCACCCTGAGTCTTTCATTGTTGCACGCCACACATCTGAATCCCAGGGAAGGTGTTGAAGATCTTTTAATATAGTGAGCAAAACACAAGCACTTTTCATTTTGTTGATTCTTTTGCAGGTTGCTTGCTTTGGACCAGATATTTACTCTGCGTTCTTGAAGGCGATGCTCTCCACTGGGTTTAAACTACCCCAGAAGGGGATTCTGATTGGAATTCAGGTAGGGGAGGGGGTGCAAGATCCTCAAAGTGTGTTTCTTTAATGTGCCATCTAGCAGTATTCTTCTTTCCTGGGCTGTGCACATGAGCAGGCAGCCACAATGCAATTCACACAACAAAAAAACCATACTAAATGTGCAATACTAAATTGTATTTTAAGTAGTGCATTAATCAATGGTATAAAATTAATGTGGGAAAACTATTTATAAGGACAAAACACTTTCTTTATAATAAGTATATATATTTTTAAATATATATTTCCCATTCCCTTTGACATGGCCATGTTTGTTATTACCTGTTTCTTTTTAAATTTACTCATTATTAAACCAAGTCTCTTCATTTAGTTGTTTGGTTCCAGTAAGTACAAGTTTGCATCATATGCTGTCATGTATCCCGCTATCTGCTGCTCCTCACAAAGGCATTCATCCCCGGCACGTTCGCGATCTGCTTTTAAATCTTTTGAAGCACAGATGTTGGTTGACAGTAGTTATTCTTCATCATGGAGAGTCTGTTTTATGTGTCACAAGCGCTCAATACTGTCTTGATAGAAGTATATAACACCATTATGAAACACAACACCCCCAGAAGGCAGAGCAGTTAGCTATTTGGCACCCTGCCAATATTGTCATGTTTTATACTTGTCTTTTCTGCTTGGGGAAATAATGGTGGAAACAGCTCTGTAACTGCAGCACAGCCAGGATTGTAGGTTCTTTGTACATGTGGGATGAATAGCATGAGGCTGGTGATGGACCCACACGGCAGGACCCACATGGATTGTATGTAGCTGGGGTGTTTACTACAGGGCGGAGTGAGGTTAGGCTCTTCCAAGCTTTACTTGAATCCTAACTTGGCTGCTTTCAATTTTCTCTTGTACCTTGTGAGAAGCACTAAATAGAAGATACATGTACTAAAACACCAACTTAAGGCTTAATCATAAAACCTTGATTTTATATCTGAGAAGTGTGTGATTATGAGAAGGTAGCTTGATTTTTAAGTGGGCAGCCGTCTACATTTTTATTTATTTCTGGTTTGGTTTTATGTTTTTATAGCATTCATTTCGACCCAAGTTCTTGGCCACTGCGCATCAGTTACACAAAGAAGGGTTCAAGGTAAGTGCTTTCCTTTCAAATCTTTAATCCATTTATCATAAAATAACAGAAAGACCGGAGCAGTCATACACCACAATGGCTCGTATAATCGACACCTTGGAGATACCAGTTATACTGTGTGAGGAAATGTCAGTCCTCTTGTTTTAGCACTTGACATTAGGGATGTGCAGTGTTATATGAAAGCTCATCTGCACTCTCTGCTTTCCAGCTTTACGCCACAGAAGCCACGTCCGTGTGGCTCAACGCCAACGATGTCCCTTCCAGCCCAGTGGCATGGCCTTCTCAGGAAGATGAGGACGGCCCTCCGTCCCTGTCCAACATCTATAGGTAGGAATAATGGCAGCAGTTCAACCTCATGCTTGTCACATCACCTTCTCATCACATCTCAGATGGAGAAAAAAAATGGCAAATGTAATAAACTACACACCAGTCTACACAACTGTCATCTGTTTTAGATGATATTTGGCTCATTTTTCTATTCACAATCAATCAATCAATCAATCAGTCTATATTTCTTAAATAGTGCCTTTCATGATAAATCGCCTCAAAGCGCTTTACATATACAAATCATTTATAATATACAAAGCTATATAGAGAAATAGTAAAAGATAAGATGATAAAATACCCCTTTACATTACATAATTACATAAAAGCTGTTTTAATTCTTACTTTTAAAAAAGCAGTGACAAAAATAAGTAGTATAAAATAGGATGATACATTTTCCGTTTTAAAATATACAAAATTATAAACATGTTTTTTTAATCTTACTTTAAATGCAGCAAGAAATGGTGCCTCCCTTAAAAAGATGGCAGGTGTTGGGAACCAAAAGAAGGATTAATTCAGTAACTAAACAGTGTTCTTTCTTTCTTTTGTTCTTTATTTCTTTCTTAACTATTTTTTCACTGCAGTCTCACTGTATGGGTAAATTGAAGTGTTGAAGTGCCTACAATAACACTGATGTGAGAAGAGAAAGCCTCTTACAGTCTCGCTGTTCTGATCACCTAGTCTTCTAAGAGGTGCTGCCGCTCCCTCGTAATGAGCAGTTCTTAGCGAGGAGAGGGTTGCATGTGTTCGAATGAAGTGCTCATTATAATCAAAATTTAATGGGGCCCTGTGTCAATGACGGAGAGTCTCCTAACAAGAATGGAGTGCGTATGTATCCTTGAATCGGATTCAGGGCTCTGGAGATGCAGATGTTTGGGTGGAAAATATAACCTCCGCCATTCAACCCAGGGGTCACTATTTACAAAGCATCGCAGGCAGCCTTGGAAATATGTGGCTTCACTATATTTTTTAAATGCTGTATATATCAACTGAACATACCCACATGTACATACGCATTGGCTTAGTCTTTCCATTGCCAAGTTTTAACCAGGAGCCGTTGAATGATTAATACAGTTCAAGCACTTCAGTCCAGTGATTTTGTTTTTTTAAATATGGATTCCAGACAGGATATCGGAAACCTGTAACTGGTAAAGTTTGACTGGGTTAGTGCCTCAGGTTTCAGTACAGTCAAACCCCGGCCAGTCACATTGAAAAAGGTTTCTAAAATATTTTATACATGTAAATAAAAAGGGGTTATACCTTCTGTCATTACTTGTTTTCTAAAGCAGTGTAATGAAAACCATTCCTCTAATGGAGAGCCGCAGTTCCCTTTCTGCATCCACTCAATTTCACTTGCATTTACTTTTAACCGTTTGCCAAGATGGACCTCTTGTTGTCCTTGTTTCATTAAGACCTTATCGAAAACATTGAAAAGATTAAGAATTAAACTCTCTTGCTCATCCACAGATATCACGGTGACTTTTACTGTTGTGTTTAAATTTGCTTCCAACTGTTTCCTAGACTAATGTGTTGATGGGAGAAGGTCAATGTTATTACAATGAGATTTTATGCCTGTGATTGATGACTTTTTAAAATTGTTGCGTCAATTTCTCAGTGTGAAATGCAGTAGCGTTGGGGGAGACGGTGTGATCCACAATGGATGGTAATTGTCTATATCCTGAATGTGGAGGTGGAGTGATGAGCATACAGATCATTTGTGATGTTGATTCATTTCTGCCACTCAGAATTGCCGCTCCGTTCCATTTCTCTTGCAGTTTGATGTGCATGGTAATGCCTAAAGGTGACAGCTTGTTGTAAAAATAGCTACAGATTGGTTTTGTGTGATTGGTCTGAAATTCCTCTGGTCACAGCACATGTTCTCGGTGCATTCTCCATTAGACGTAGAACTGCCCTGGCAGGACTGGCACACCGTGGGCTAGTAGTGCACCTGAGGCTTGCAGGATCACATTTAGAATCCTCTTTGAATTTAAAAACCTTTAATGTATTTATGTGTGTGTGTGTGTGTGTGTGTGTGTGTGTGTGTGTGTGTATATATATATATATATATATATATATATATATATATATATATATATATATATATATATATATATATATGTGTGTGTGTGTGTGTGTGTGTGTGTGTGTGTATATATATATATATATATTGTAGTAGTCTATGACCAGTCCTGAGTACACTATATACATTATGATACATCGACTCAGACTGGTAGGACTCAGTCGGGCTCGAGTCACATTTTTCATGACACGAACTCAGACTCGAGTCACTGTCGCAAAAGACTCGGATTCGACCTTGTGTGACTCGGACTTGCACATTTGAGCTCTGTGGCTCTGAGATATTAACGACAATTCCTTTTTTATTTTCTATTACACAAGTAATACTACAGTTACTAGGAAATTGTAAAAATCTACCCAACGAAACATTATCCAATCACTGGTTAGCCCTGTTGTCTTTGCAGCCAAGCATAGTAAGAATAAGAAATTGAAAGCGAGTTAGGGTTGTGGTGTAAACACCCCACCACACAAACTCAACTGCAACCATCGCAGAGTAATTTTTATAAGGAATAAATAATGTCAGCATGGTAAACAAGTAAGTAACTATTTGGCTTTTAACAAGCCTTCTTGTTTACTACTTTAAACCAAGTTTTTTAAGCACTGTAGTAATACATTTCTAAAACTGCATTCTTGAAAAATACGTAATTAGGTTTTGCTGAGCTCCCTGAATTTGCTGAATTTGCTGAGCTCCTTGCACTGAAAACAATAGAACATTGGTCACTTTAATAATTTTTAGTTTACTGAAAATAAAAATGAATGATAAAATAATAATCAAATAAGTTATAATCCTACTTTTAGAGCTTCTTTATTCATGTCAGAAAGTCGCTGTGTGATTAAATATTCTGTGCTTTGCTTCTAATCTCCACTTTTTCCCAGCTCACTGTATGCAAGCAAAGTCAATGAATTCACCTGGCAAATTCAGTGTAAAACTATCCACTAAAGTCTCAAATAGAAAATTGCCTGCCGTCAAACAGGCAGATATATCAGACTGATATGGCAGAAGGACTGATTAATAGCAAAAAAAAAGTACGACAGAATAACCTAATACCACTTAAAGTACCAAAATGAGAATAATTTATTATGGATGCGGGAAAAACACATTCACAATACGCTGTGCAGCATCAACCTAGAAATCTGGCTGTGTGAACTTCATTTTTTAATTCCATTATGAACCTACACAAAGGTGAAATGCAGAAATATGTTTTTGTATAAAAGAGAAAAGATAAAAAGTACATTATCTGAAATCAGATGAACTGAAGCACAATCGTGTAAATGCATCATTGCATTACAGACTTAATGAAAGTGCAAATGCAGTGAAAGTGAAACATAACATTTCTGTTTTGCAAAACAAGTAATGCTACATTTACTATTTAGGAACACTGTGTGTGTGTGTGTGTGTGTATACACAGTTCAGGCATTATCTAAATCAGATTGGCAGATTTGACCTGAATTGAAGTAGATGCTATAGTTAGAGGTGAAAGTAACTTTAATTTCTTACCGTTGTAGTGTTATTTTCAGGTACGTGTTAAAAAGTGGTACTTCCGCTAAGAAAGCAGTGCCCAGTCAAATCTGGTTTCATTATGCTGTTTTTGTGTTTTACATTATTTTAAATTGAATTTATCAGATTTTCCAGTCTTTTTTGTTGTTTTTAATATAATTTATCAGATTTTTTAAAATAGTATGCAAATATTTATCTCATGCAATACATTGGGTGTTGTACATTTTTGTTAACAATGTCCACAAACTTGAACTTGAAGCTTATCTATAAACTTCAGGTACATTCAAAAAGTATTCAAATTCCAATTCCAAAAGAAAAGAACATAGTGACAGACAAGTTTAAAAAGGCATGCAAATAGACTAATCTAGCTAGAAAAAATAAATCAGTTAGGTAAACTGTTCCCCTGCTACTACCACTAGTTTAATGACAATTGATTTGAGTTTGTTTCAAGGAATTGGACTGAAGACTCAGACTTTGACTCGAATGATAGTGACTCGAACTTGGACCCTGATGACTCCTCGGACTCGAGACTCGGACTTTGACTCGAATGATAGTGACTCGGACTCGGACCCTGATGACTTCTCGGACTCGGGACTCAGCGTTCGACTCAAATGATAGTGACTCGGATTCGGACCCTCATGACTCCTCGTCCTCGGGACTCGGGACTCAGACTTGGGGTTTGAGGACTCAACTACAAGTTCATATATATATATATATATATATATATATATATATATACACACACACACACACACACACACACACACACAGTACTGTGCAAAAGTTTTAGGCAGGTGTGAAAAAATGCTGTAAAGTAAGAATGCTTTCAAAAATAGACATGTTAATAGTTTATATTTATCAATTAACTAAATGCAAAGTGAGTGAACAGAAGAAAAATCTAAATCAAATACATATTTGGTGTGACCACCCTTTGCCTTCAAAACAGCATCAATTCTTCTAGGTACACTTGCACACAGTTTTTGAAGGAACTTGGCAGGTAGGTTGGCCCAAACATCTTGGAGAACTAACCACAGCTCTTCTGTGGATTTAGGCAGCCTCAGTTGCTTCTCTCTCTTCATGTAATCCCAGACAGACTCGATGATGTTGAGATCAGGGCTCTGTGGGGGCCATACCATCACTTCCAGGACTCCTTGTTCTTCTTTACGCTGAAGATAATTCTTAATGACTTTCGCTGTATGTTTGGGGTTGTTGTCATGCTGCAGAATAAATTTGGGGCCAATCAGATGCCTCCCTGATGGTGTTGCATGATGGATAAGTATCTGCCTGTACTTCTCAGCATTGAGGAGGCCATTCATTCTGACCAAATCCCCAACACCATTTGCAGAAATGCAGCCCCAAACTTGTAAGGAACCTCCACCATGCTTCACTGTTGCCTGCAGACACTCATTCATGTACCGCTGTCCAGCCCTTCGGCGAACAAATTGCCTTCTGCTACAGCCACATATTTCAAATTTTGACTCATCAGTCCAGAGCACCTGCTGCCAAGTCTTTCATGAAGGCCACTTCTGACCAGATTTCTCCGGACAGTAGATGGGTGTACCAGGGTCCCACTGTTTTCTGCCAATTCTGAGCTGATGGCACTGCTGGACATCTTTCGATTGCAAAGGAAAGTAAGCGTGATGTGTCTTTCATCTTCTGCAGTAAGTTTCCTTGGGCAACCACCGTGTCTACGGTCCTGAACGTTGCCCATTTCTTTGTGCTACTTCAAAAGAGCTTGGACAGCACATCTGGAAATCCCTGTCTGCCTTGAAATTTCTGCCTCGGAGAGACCTTGCTGATGCAGTATAACTACCTTGTGTCTTGTAGCTGTGCTCAGTCTTGTTGTGGTGTATGACTTTTGACAGTAAACTGTCTTCAGCAACCTCACCTTGTTAGCTGAGTCTGTCTGTTCCTCACCCAGTTTTATTCCTCCTACACAGCTGTTTCTGTTTCAGTTAATGATTGTGTTTCAACCTACATATTCAATTGATGAACATTAGCACCTGTTTTGTAGAATTGTTTAATCATACACCTGACTATATGCCTACAAAATCCCTGACTTTGTGCAAGTGTACCTAGAAGAATTGATGCTGTTTTGAAGGCAAAGGGTGGTCACACCAAATATGTATTTGATTTAGATTTTTCTTCTGTTCACTCACTTTGCATTTAGTTAATTGATAAATATAATCTATTAACATGTCTATTTTTGAAAGCATTCTTACTTTACAGCATTTTTTCACACCTGCCTAAAACTTTTGCACAGTACTGTATATGTGTGTGTGTGTGTGTGTAGTATGTGCATGTACAGTACCTATAGAAAGTCAGTATTTATTCCATTGAGATTTCTACTGAGTGATTTGAACCCCTTCAGTGTTTAACAGTGCTACGGCAGGTGAGGCCATCAGTCATGTGCGTTTACTCATAGTAAAACTAGGAATGGATCAAACTGCTCTGCTCTGCTGTGCACTGGGAGTCTGAGGTACTTTCCTTCAGGAATGCGGTGTAAGGTCTCCATTCAGTTTAAATAAACTGTTTTTGCTCTTCCAGGTTAATAAACGAAGGTGAAATTGACCTGGTGGTGAACCTGCCCAATAGCAACACCAAATTCATCAGGGATAACTTCCTGATCCGTAGAATGGCAATTGATCACGGAGTGCCTCTCATCACCAATTTCCAGGTAAGAGGCTACAATGGAATTTGCATACCAAGAGTAATGGAGCTGACAGGCTTCTTGGTATTCAGCATTGTTCCTCAACTGCCTCCAGTGTACCACATGTCACTTATCAGTAGCTTCATTCACTATGCCAGTACCTGCTTGCTAGTTGAAGCTGTCTGCCAGATACATCTGGTCTCAGGTCAGAGGGTTCCAATTCAAAGGCCTGGAGGGGCCACATTTGGCTTTGGAGAGCCCTGGTAAACACAGTTTTATCAGACTGCTCTTGATAGTTTACAAGAATAGTTCAGTCAAGTTTTAGTGTGCTTTTTAACATTTTAGGATGGACAGTTGCCTGCCAGTGACTGCGAACACAACTATTCAGTTTTCTTGTTGGCTAGAATAATAACCCAAAGATGTATGATAGCCTCTACAGAAAGTACAGCGCTGTTGTGTATGTCTGTTGAGAAACACAGCTGTGTAAATGAACCTCTGCTCTGCTGTCCAATAGGTTGTGAAGCTGTTTGCAGAGGCCATCAATCACTGCAGCGTGCTGGACTCCACAAGCCTCTTCCACTACCGGCAAAACAAAGCCAGCAAAGTAACCTATTGAGCCTCCCTTCCTCCCTGTCCATCTCTGTACGAGCAGAGTTGAATTGACTCGACTCAACTCAAACTCAGGTCGCAATTTTTGGTGACTCAACTCAAGTCATTGTCATCAAGTGACTCGACTCATCTCGAGTCCCTGCAAGAAAAGACTTGACTCAAGTCCCGGCCCAAAAGTCTCCAATTGACTCGAGTCAAAGTCTTATGATAAAATAAATTACACAATCAGTTTAGTTTTCATTAGCCGTAGCCCTTCTTCTGATGCGTACAAGCTCTGCCTCTTCATGAGTGAGAGGAATATGTGACAACATAGAGACAGAGAGATGAGCGTCAGCAGCATGGATGGTGAATCTAGAGTACCTGCACTCATCGAGTTCACAAAAACTATGGAGTAGACAGGGAGAAAAATAAGCAGTCTGCATCCTGCCAGCACTGAGAAATGCAAAACTCTAATAAACTGTGTCTAAAACAATTTAAATAGTTTTTGGTCTTTTTTTTTTATTTACTTATTTGGTAGGTCAATCAATAGATTTTTACTTATGGAACCTTAAAACTTAAATGTGGTAGAAAAGGGGTTTAGTGTTTGTTGCCTGGTTTAATGTGTATTGATCTAATGTTATACTATGTTTAAAAAAAAAAAAAAAGTTTTAGAAAACAAAAAAGAACTGTCACAAAAGCCATATTTTGCTACAACTGTTTTTAAAATCCAAACTACCACTTCCCAATCCAAACTCATCAAGCTTATAAACTTAAAAAATAAAATGTTTTGGACACAAAATCTAAAGCAATAATGCTCCGTACAAGAAATTGACACACAAACAATTCTCTGGAGCTTTAATAATTGTATTTATTTTTTTGGCATTCACCTACAGCCACTGGCACTACAGCACACGGTGCAGATGAGGTTAAACTGTAAACTGTTTTTGAGAAAATATGCATTGCCGTTAGGATCTTCTGCACACTACCTGTGACTTTAAATCATCAAAAATGTTCTCAAACATACAGGTAGGAATACATTATTATTATTATTATTATTATTATACTTTTGTGGTATGTTAACAAAATACACAAAATATTTTTTTATTGACATCGAGGTTTGTGTATTCTGTTGTTAGAATAATGAGGTATTGGCTACTATAAAAACACATTTCTGCAACACTTTTCGGAACACCTTAATGGCTGTAGCCTAAGAAAAGAATTTAAGAATGGAAATAATTGAAATATATATATATATATTACTGTGTGTGATAGCAAGCAGCAAAGCTACTGTCTGTAACTGCTCCGATCTGCATGAGAAAACATGAGCTGTTTTTGCTTCTTTGACATGGGCTATTAATCGTAGGGGAATAAGTACATACAAAAACATGAATGTGTATGTTTAAATTGTTTAGAAATTAATAATACAAAGCCTTACTGTATTTGAATCAAGAATATGTCTGTCCATGGGTGACAAGTGAGGTTTTGTTAAAATACAAAGAAAATACATTATAAAATTAGAAGGTTGTTTACAAGGTAAATTCTGACAACGTGCACTAGCTGAACTGAGAGAGGGGCCCTTCCAATAGGACTTGTACTAGGCCCCAAAATTTCTGGCTGCGGCCCTGCTCGCAACTTCAAACCAGTGTGAGCTGCACGCCGTGATCTTCTCCTAATTCAGCTCTGATTAGGGGTCTAGATTGCCTGAGCACTGTCCAAGACTCCAGGGGGTTCCGTGCAGGCCTCCCTGTCTGTGAAGTTGATAAAATGACTCGCGTTGCCATGAAGCACTTTCCAGGGCTTTCTGTGCAGTCCAGGTTGAAGGCTTCCAGAACAGCTGGCTGCTGCTACTATTTCATGTATTATGTTACTATCATGTATTATGCACTTTCCACTGTATTTAATGTACTATTTCATGTATTATGCACTTTCCACTGTGTTTAATGTATTATGTGTTATGTTTTTTTATTTATTTTTTGTTACTGTACATCGTGTATTGTGCATTTCTTTGTATTTAAATTCTCTGGATTTTCTTGTTGTTACTGCATCTTGTAACGCGCTTTGTGATGGTGGTCCACTATGAAAGACCCTATAGAAAATAGATTGATAGATAGATTGATTGATTGAAAGCACGGGGGTCTTTAAGATGACTAGGAGCGGTTTTCTCCTTGAACACGTCTTGTATGTTATAATTCGCAAAGTTAAATCGAATCCCAGCATTTACCTACTTCTCATGAAATCCCTTTGCTGTCTTGGAGGAATAAGACACCTTTCACCATCAAGTGGGTATGACTGTACCTGGCAAGCAAGCCACAGCAAACTCGGAGAAGTCCGCTGAGCATGAGTGCTTCACAGGCTGCCATGACAAACACCCACGCACCCATCTCGGGGCACGTATTCAACCAGGCAGCTAATGGCACCTAATTTATAGTATCTTCTGGTCGCACAGCGATTGATTTTACTGATCAAATGCTTCACTGTTGTGTGCCTCTTTATAGTAAGGGTAGCAAGCCACCTATTAGACCATAATTGAGAACAAAATCATTGCTGTCACACCTGGTGCTCGCATGTCCCCCCTTCCCCACCACTTCTCTGATCGCTGCAGGTTCTGTGTGTAATTTCTATGATTGGGTATAATAAATCATTGCCAGATGTAAAAAAAGTAAACTGTGTGAAACTCTTGACTTGCTGATTATGAATTGTTAAAGTACTACAGTGTAGAGCAAAAGGCGTTTTCAGATTTAATAATTGCCTTGTTGAGGAGGGGCTTTTTCTGTGTACTTTTACGCTGGAAAGATTTACAGGAACAAATACATTTTTGGATTTGGCTAAAACGTCCAGACTTCCATACTTGTAATATGAATTGGGCCCTTACTGTATATTAAGACATGTTAATTTGTGCACAAAACATTTTACAGTGTAATCTGGCAGTTCAGTGGCGTACTCACTGCTGCCATCATCTGGCTAATCCTGGTATTAATGAACTTGTATGCCAAGGAGAAGCAGTGCTTCTATCTTTTGTTACTGCAGATGGAACTCGATTGGTAAGCTAAGGCACGTACAGTTGCAGCCTACATAAATAACCACCAACCAGTCTCTTCTGCTATGGAAGCATTGATATTTTAGAAATAGAATAAGCAAGGAGGGCTTTGAGGTCCTCATTTTTGCCACCTTCAGTGCTCTGTGGTTATCTGTTATTATTAAAAAAAATGTTTTAACACATTTTCATTATACACAGTAGGCTAAAAAAAACAAACAATTCCCTGTCTCAATATGCTTTTCAAACCTCTCAAGAAGCAAATTAGGAATCAGAATTAGGGAGGCGGTGCTACAGCAGAATTCTGAAGTGTCTCCGCTTGGAACCAGCGGGATCTGAAAACTGCAGCAATACCAGTGTGAAGACTTGCAGGGGGACCCTCAACATCAGCTTTGGGGCTGGAGTGCTGTTTTATTGTTATTTTTATTAAAACCTCAGCAACTGCATATGACCAGAAAGCATTGGAGAATTTGAACACATCTTTACTGGTGGTTTCTCTACTTGATAGCCAACGGGTTTGCAACACTTCAGTTCATTTAGTGTAGAAAAGTAAATACGAATTTGAGAGTGATGGTTTTAAAATGAATTTGTTTTGTAAACCAGCACATGATCAGCTCTCAGTGTGCACTGTGATGTGCTTCATCAGTGATCCTTCAATGAACCCACATTGGAAAGACACTATGCTTTAGTGTAACAAGCATTACAGAACAGCACCTTTACAATCTGGTGTCACCTGTATTTACAGTATAATCGTAAATCTCGAAAAACTACTCACTTCTAAATCTTTTGTAGTCATTTTTGTATTATTTTAGTATAAATACATGTTAATTTGGATTCATATGTTGTTTTTTTCTGACTTTATGTGAACGAAAAGACACACATTTGCTCGTTTTCCCATTGGAAATAGTGATATTTTGAAATATCACTGTCCTGGTCACAAAAGCAAAGTTTGTGGGGAATAATAGCCATTTTCTATACTTTTGAGGCATAAGCAATTAGGAAATAACACTTACTACCCAGGAACAAAAAATGTGTTACTTAGTGTTATAAGCATGTGTTCTCTAATACTTTGAATTCACTGAAGTGCTGAGTGGTGTTTATTTTGTATTTGAATTGCGTATTTATCAGTTTTATTTCTTTGCATGCCTACATAGTAAACTACGAGTCTCTCATAAGAGGATTAGAGCAACTATTTACTTTCCTCTGTTGTTACTTTCAGCTGACCTCCATCTGCTGCTTTCTCAATTCTATGCCTCAGCTAACACAATCCATGTCTTAATATGGTTTGAATCATCCAGTTGTTTATTTTGCATTAAATTGAAGGATTGTACAGTATTGGCTTGTTTTAGCTGTCACATTTTTGGTATCATTAACAGTTTATTTTACCGTCACAAAAAAGGTTGCAAATTGACCATTCCGGCTCACTGTGTCTGCTTTTAAAGCTGCAGGGCTCCACATTGCTGTCAAAGATCATTTAGTAAGGGAACCCCATTAAAGTCCCCCTCCTCAATGTGCAACACAACAGCAGCTGAGTTGCCCTTTAAGTGCAGTAAATTAGACTGCAGCATGGCCGCACATGATGGCACAGTGAGAGCCAATACGCTATAGTTAAGCTGCAGTCTGCTCTTTGTGCCAATTTACAGCATTGAACTGACATTGAACTTAACTTCGTTCTAGAACTTTCAAATGTAAAACACATACCATCTGAATGGAGCAGATCCCAAATGCTGCAGCTTACATTATTCATGAGCAAAGCTAAGAAAGCCACTTGTGTGAGTCAGTAGCCTTATCAACACAATGAGTACCATTCTTCCTTCACCGGGAGTTGTATTAACTTCCACACAGATGCTTAATTTAGAACTGGCTCAACTGAGATTGCAAGTGGGGGTACGTACAGAAGTTACCAGCACTTTTAAGTATTTAAAACAGTGAGATTTAAAGCAATGTACCAGTCAAAATATATCAGCCTGACTAACGTAGTATTTGCAGCACAGCTCCTGTAAATGAGGAGAATCCAAAGTTGGCCCTTCCACTCCTGGTCTTTGTACCAACCCTGTTCTAAATTGTTTAATTGAACTAATTACCTCTCCATCTAGACCAGAGCTTCCCAATTCTGGTCCTGGGGACCCACTACGTCTGCTGGTTTGCATTCCAACTGAGCTCTCAATTGCTTAACTAAACCCTTAATTGAACTATTCATTAGCTGAGTAAAACCTTTTTAATTGTTTTAAGCTTTCAAATGTATTCAGTATTTTAATAAAACATAAATACAATTCTGCTGTACATAACTTTGAACACAAAAAAATGTTAAATGTAGTATAAGCTTAATGATCAGCAAACACTTGCCAATTATTACATTTTCTACTAGATAATAATAATAATAATAATAATAATAATAATAATAATAATAATAATAATAATATTTTTATTTTTATATAGTGCCTTTCATAGTGGACCACCATCACAAAACGCTTTACAGAGGTAGGCTGTGAACTGTGCATTATATGCAGAGTCACTTACAATAGGATCTGCAATAATGTTGTTACGCAATACATATATATATATATATATATATATATATATATATATATATATATATATATATATATATATATATATTTTTTTTTTTTTAAAAAGCATATGATATTACACAACACAGTTGTCATAGCATCAGAAACTATAAGACCAATATTTAATTTTTCAAACACTCGCTCCTGTAATAAATATATATAAAACTTGGGAAGCTAGCAATCAGCTATCGAAAATACTTTACCATAATGACCTTCAGCTCTGTGTGTGTGGAGCCAGAAATTCCATCCCTTTTATGTAGTGCCCCTCCTTTCTGACTGTTAAGCCCTGACCGCTCTTGCCCTGTCATGCTTCTTTCTCTGATATGTGTCTCCAAGTTAGGCCATTGTTTCTTTACTTCCTCGACTACAATTGAAATAAAAAGTATATGCTTGTAATGACATATACTGCACAAGATCCATGTGTTTATGTGTGCTATCAGTTCATAATGTCATGTTTTATAATACATATCATTCACGACCAAATCCATGGCAATGTCTTTCCATATGTTTTCTTTTTTTTTCAAAATCTTTTTAATCTTTGTTGGGTTTATCATAAAGTCATTTTTGTTTGGTGACGCACAATTAGATTTTCCATTTTGTTCAGGGAACTGAAAGAATCCACAGTGGCACTGGAATTTTTTTTTTTAAAGTGGGGGTGCTGAAAGCCATTGAACAAAGCCATAACCCCTGTACATGATGGAAGCCATGCAATGCCAAGGGGGTGCTCCCGCACCCCCAGCACCCCGAGTTCCAGCGCCCTTGAGAATCCACGTGTCTTCCCAGTCATTTTTCATTGGTCAATGTATTTTTTTAAAGCACATCAAATCGGATAAAATCAGACTTGTTTCTATTCCAAAATTGACGTATCACCATCGTAGGACAATTACGGACTCAGTGTGCAAGGTGCAATAAGGAATTCACATGATGTTTTCTTCTGTTTAGACGCACGTTAAAATAGGATGTGTTATCGGATCCAGTGTGTGATGGCCTTAACTTATAAAATGTTATAGTTAACTTGAAACCTGTAGCTGAAAACAAGCAAAAAGGTCCAATTAAACAAATTATCCGTTCAATTAAGGGTCTAGTTAAGTAATTGAGAGCTCAGTTAGAATGAAAACCAGCAGACACAGGGGGTTCCCCAGGACAGAGCTTGAGAAACCCTGAAGTAAACACTAACATCAGACACAAGGGTTCCCCGGACAGAGATTGAGAAACTCTGGAGTAAACGATTGCATCATGCTGTAGCTAGGGGTCGCCAACAACGCACTCACCAGCACTCCTCTCATACAAGGGATTTCTCCTTGCTTTTATACATGTGATCACTCCCCAGTTAGCATCACCTACCTAATGGCCACACCTGTGATTGTGACAGGGACTGATTTAACCCCATCCATGCCAAGCCTACATCCCCACACACACACCTGTTTCAACAGCAAAGCTTCTGCCCTGCCACAGGTCTCTCCAGGACCAAGGGTGGAGACTCCTGTACTAAACCAGTACAGTTGGAGGTTATGTTATTTGTGCATGGGAACATGCCTGCTAATTTAGATGAATTGGTTGCTTGCGGATGATGTCAGTGTCACTTTTATTTCCCAATAAAGTGCTAATTGGCCTGTTATTTCTCGGGTGATCAGGGTTGCGTGTGTGTGCATGTGAGCGTGATGGTGGGAGAGGTGGGGGGATTCTGACATTGAGTAGAATGTGTGAAACAAGCCATTCAGTGCAATTAAAACACATTACCCTTCATCAGAAGTTATTCAGTGCAATTAAAACACATTACCCTTCATCAGAGTCATTCAGGCAAAACAGTGGCTAACAGACTGTGAAATTGTCATCAAGTAATCATCATCAAGGTCATTTAAAGTTCTGTAGTAGAACATCTGTCACAGATGCACTTCTAGCAGATTAACACTGCAAGTGCTGTAGTGAGAAGGAACTGCTAGAGACCCATTAGTAAAAAGTGCTAAAGTTTCCTTCTTGCTGTGTTCCCAGTGCATTGCATGCTGTGACACTGTGACGGAACTACTCTAGTCCTACACGGTTTCCAATTGCAACAATATACCAGGATAATCTCTGTTAAATGGTACACTTCGTTCACAAGGTGTTCAATAGTTCCTCAGTTATATGCAATATTAAGATGATTAAATAAAACTAATAATTAAGCTTAACTGAAGACCAGAAGATGTGCAATTTTATTATTATTATTATTATTTTTTAATTTAGAGTGCCCAGTTATTTTACCCTTGATTTTCTCCCCATTTAGAATGTCCAATTATTTGTTCCCCTCACCGCAGCAATTTCCCACACAGCTCAGGACAACCAAAGGTTCAGTGGAAGTCCTTCCATCACACAATTTTATCTTTTACACCCAGAAACAGGAGAGTGGATGTCTGCCAGCTACCAGCCCCTGGAGGACAAAGGACAGTCTTGCAGGTGTCCGCCTGAGCTCACAAGATGCCTTGCCGGTAGGGCCCTGCTCTAACGTGTTTCTCTGCACATTTGAGACCTGTATAATAACTAATGAAAGTGCACAATTTATGGAAGTCTTCTGTCAGCTCCAATTACTTTAAGATGCTTTGGTGTGAGTTCAAGAGCATCTCTTTGGTTGTGGTTGCCAAATTTAACATGTTATAGGTGTATTTTATGTTGGAGTGTTTAAGACTGAATACCTAATAAAGCATGTGCTAATTGCTAACTGCATTGTACGCATGGGAAACATTGACTAAGTAAATACTGTAAGTACTGCATACTGTGATAACCCTTTCTAATGGGTACTTACAGGCACCAGGGACCATCACAAGTACTTTAACTTGATTGCAGTCTGTCTGTGCTCATTCCCAAACTGTTTTCATCTGGCGACCTCTCTCCCTAATAAGAAGCAACACACATTGTCCCACTTGCTTCTGTGTGACAAGGTCATTTGTTGAATAACAGCAATGCCAGTTACAGCCATGATGTGGGCATTATGAAAGCTATTTTGTATCAGGATACAATGTACAGGGGCTGTGCTGTTGACGAGTCTCGCTCTGGCCAATGTCAATTCCTTGAACATAAGCTTGAGACTCAATAGCACAGCTTACAGATGAATTGTAATGACAATTCTTAATGAGGATTTGATGTATTTTCATCTCTCATGTTTCATAGAATGTCCCTCAGTTAAGCATTTCAGTGCATCAAGTGGACATGGTTTGAGATATTTTTTTAATTGGAAGTGAAATATTAAGAATGAGTTCCATGAGTGTGTTCCTTCTCTATTGCCTCCTTTCCATAATTTCTGCCTGTGTTTTTGAAATGTTGTATTCTGATTGGCCACCACCAAGTTGCGCAGACCTCTGATAGGCTGCATGGACTAATGAATTCCAATGTACAAAGTGTGGGTAAGAGATAATTGTTGTTTTTACCTCTACTTAAACAGTAAGGAAAATCATGGAAACTGCAAAATGACTACAATATTATGCATGTTTCTGTGCATACACAAATCAGTGTTGGTCTAATCCTGGGTTCAAAACCTTGTCTCTCCCTTGAAATACCTAATCACAGGAGAGTAATATGATATGTTAGTAAATAAACAGAAAACTAGCATCTTTCGGCTTAGCTTAGTTATCTTGACCGTGATGTTCCTGCTCTCCATAAACCTTAGTTAAAAAACAAACACATTGCTGAGATGACGTCACAACCATTACCCTGAAACTGCATTTATTTCCATCTCATAAACTCCTGGATGTCTCAATGGAGAGATCTGACACCATTTCACTGTGAAAGTTCATTTTTTTCAATCGACAGACAGGTACAAGAGTTAGTTATGGGTACTTTCTTCTACAGATGTCAACACATATGTCTGCTATAAACACAATATAACCCTACGCTGCAAATGGGACCTTTTAATTAAACAAAGCTTCTGGCACCAAAGCATTTTGTTTCTTCCTCTTCAAGTGTACAGGTCCATTTGCTTTAATTTCCCTAAATAAATGCGTGACGATTGGTATCAGTCTGCTTGCTACGGTTTTAAGAAGAACAGGCTGTGTGCACTGCATGGTCAACACCGGAGAACCAACAAGTGGTGGTGGTGTTAAAACATGAAACACCCAAATAATAAGATCAACATCAGGAGTCCCCATTAGTAAAGCTCTTTATTATTGTTTTAAATATTAATGTGCATTGTTTTTATTGGTTTATTAACTAAAAACATCTGCATTTGTAAACCGGTAATATACAACCCTTCCATTCAATAGACATATAGGGACCTTTTTAAAATCTGTTCAACAATGACATGGTTCATGTTCAAGTGATTTCTTTTAAGTATGGTTTAGAGGCCAAGTGACTTTTTAGAAGGTCTTATACTAAGGAGCCTGTGGCAGAGCAGGGCTCTGCCCTTGGAAATACTGGCAGGGATGGAGTTAAATTCTCCTCCCTGCCCAGGCTGATTGCCCCAGGTGGGAGCAATCAACTAATGTAATTAATCAATTATCATTTAACCACCTGGCATAAAAGGAGGCCTCAGCCTCCCAGTAGAGATGAGGGAGTTGAGGAAGCAGGTTGGTTTGGTTTTTGGTTTGGTTTGGTTTGGTTTGGTTTGGTTTGGTTTGGTTTGGTTTGGTTTGGTTTGGTTTTTTAAATCCAGTGAAGGCATTGCCCAGCCTGGAAACCTTTATTTTTGCTTTTTGTCTTTCTTTTTGTGTCTAAATCCCTTTATTTTGCCCTTGTGCACTTTTTATTTTTGTATCTATTTATAATAAAATTAGTATTTTTTTGAACTGCAGACTGTCTCTGGGCCTCTATCCACTCACCAGCCTGCCACAGAGCCATTACTGGAATTATATATATATATATATATATATATATATATATATGTGTGTGTGTGTGTGTGTGTTAGAAAGCTTATTGTTAACAGCAAACTACACACACTTTAAAATGATTATCTATAAGAAGTTGAAATATCAATTTACCTCCAGTGCAATGGTCTGCAAACGTTTGAATAAAAACATTATCACACTGTTTATATTTGCCAGTTTTATTTTGTTTGTCTGGAGGAATGCTACAGGGATTAATTTATTATGCATATTTAAATATTTGCCAGCGACTTCATTTATAGATTATATAGACATTAATAATACTCTTTAATGCTGTCTTTCATATCAGTTCACTGTCATTACCCTTTGCACTGCAGAGGATGTGATATAATTACACGTTTCACTCAAGGAGAGACATTTGTGTTTGTGTGTGTGAGCATGCAGGATGCTTTTTTGGAGAAAATTAGTGGAAACACTTAATAAAAGCTCTGAATGTTCTTTCAACTGAAATAGGACAGCTTTTACAAGGCTCATAAGACTCATACATGTGTAAGGAACTTGGGAAGTATGCCAACATCCTTAAAACTAGAAAGAGGAAGGAATCCTGAGGTGCAGGTTCAGACATTGATGTGCTGGCTTTGAAGTTGAATGTATCTCATTATATGACTCAACTCAGACAGCATTAAACAAGAGTTCTGTCTGATTAAACAAGCTTCTATCTGATTAAACAAGCATTATATCTGATTAAACAAGAGTTCTGTCTGATTAGCTTCTATGAAGCTTTCATCTAGCAGACACACAGGGACAGATTCTCTAAACTTGTTGCACCAAACTGTTACAAGCATGATGCTTTCCATTGCTTTTCTTCATCAGTATCTTGTTCATGGATCAGCCCTTATTTAAAGATTGTTTTTTTTTTTTTATCAATTAACGATGCATTTTTTTAAAATCGTCACCTGATTTACAATGCAAAAAAGTAAAAAATAAATAAATAAACAGCGAACTCTGTTTAAACATACAAAACAAACCGTTGAGAAACTGCCCTCAAAATAGTTGTTGGAAATACATACTTCACTTGCGCTTCATCCCCCCGACATGGAAGATCTTAGGGAGACTGTCTGTCAGGCAGCATTAGAAACCTACTTGATGGATGTGTTCATTTCCATCCCCACATTTTACTGATACAATTTCCCTTTTCGTGTTTCTCTTCAGTCCCATCAGACCTGCAGAATCATCCAAATCTGTCATCTTTTGCCCAGACTAGCCAGACTGTTTCTACAGGGGGCTGCATTAGCATATGCTTTACATTTTAAACAAGATGAAAACACCCCAAGCTGTACTTGTCTTGATCTCTTCCGTTTATATATTAAATGCATCAGAAGCTCTGGTTTCTGAAGTTACTCTGTATCCTTTCACAAGCTAGTACGAGGTCCTAAGAGACCCCTGGTAAAAAGATCAATCTTTGAGACCCCCTCCCTCCCTCCCTGAGATGTTATAAATATTAAGAGACCTTAACCTTTGGAGAAATCCCCAGCTTAGATCAATAGGACTTTATTTAGTACATTGTGGCTTTAAAAGTAAACAACATTAGAAGGGCTAACAACAATCCTTTTTTTTATTTATTTAACATTGTTAACAATATGTCTTGGGCTTATGTGATTTCAATTGGGTTAGGCAATTCAAATGCATGGATGCAGATATGCTATATGCCCATAACATACATGTGTTGCTGTGTGGGCTGGTGTGCGCACACATGCATGTGAGTGGTCACAGCTAAACTCCCAGGATATCATCCACAGGTCATATTGGCCCAGGGGAATCAAACAGAACACCTTATTATTATTATTATTATTATTATTATTATTATTAATAATAATAATAATAATAATAATAATAATAATAATAATAATAATATTAGAACTGCCAGGCAGTTTTACGGCTTCCAAGCTCAGTACCAGTTTAACCTTAAGGAGTGGTCAAAGGCCACGATCAAGATAATTTTTAAATAGAATATATATGGGTTCCTAAATGTATAGTAACCATAACTTTATGTGCACTGTAAGGAGTTATAAGCTAGTTTTACATTTTACCTTAGAGAGGTCAAAGGTCACAGGAAAGGTGAAACTGCGGAGGAAGAAATATATTAAAATAATGAGAAACTATATAGCTGTTCTGAAAAAGGACGAATCCACTGGCAGTCAAAGTGAGAGCGTCTGCAAGCACACAGATTTGAAAAGCTTTAATAGGCAGCCACATATCATCTGTGCACAAGTGCAAATGCTTATAATGAGTTACCTTTATAATAGGTTTAGATTAGTGTGCAATTAAATCCTAATTGCTTCCTTGCATGACTGCTTTTATTTTTTGGTGGTGTGAATGTCTCCTTCTGGGATTAGAGTTGAATATGATGCTCTTCATTTTACTAGATTTTATATAAATGATGTACTCTTTATGGAAAGCTGTCTTGCATGTCACAGTGGTACCGACTATGCCACTCTCCTTTGTTATGCAGAGGTGAGAGATCGCCTACGATTGTAAATTATGACGCTGAAATTCTAAAGTTAATATTATAGAAGCATAAAGTAATTTCAAACACACACACACACACACACACACACACACAGGTTATTTTGTTTTTGAAGAGCGACCGTATTGCTGATTTAGAACAATAATACACTGTTGGGTTTCTAAAGGTGTCGCCGGGCTCTTCACTCTTCAGTACAAAAGTATTACACCTGGCTTTGATCATTCCATGTTTGTGATTTGTAATCCAGGAAGACAATATTCTAGCCTGAGATTCTACAGTTTGCATGCCAGTGTGTTTTGCAGGCATTACAGCTCATTGGCATGTGTATTTCATGCGCTGTTATACAATGATTCTGTTTGATTAAAAGCCACAGATTGTAAGTGTTACTCTAGAGACTGGAGGAGCTGCATTTTATTTACATGCAGATCCGTGTCGACTAGCTCCTCGTGCATATTTATTAATTTCATTACCGCAGCACAGAACGTGTCTGGGAAACAACATGCACAGACTCTCAAATCAGAGAGGAGCTGCAAACCAGCAACCCTCTGATTAGCACACATGTCTTCATGCTGATTTTTAAATTTTGTTTGTTATTGAAGTGAAGCTCTTCTTGGTCTTCTGAGAATTTGAAGGCAGTAAATGGATAAGTGTCCTGGCAAAATCCCAACACAGGGCAATAACAATCTGGCTAAATATTCCCTCCTTCCTGGTTCATTCTCAAATCAAGTCTCATGTTGCAGTAAAACAAAATCAAGTGCAGTTGCATTTATCTGTGCAATTAATTTTGCCTGTGCAAAAACATAAGCACAAGAAGCTATGATTGAAGTTGTCCATGCAAGCCTGCACAAGCCAAGCCTGCTTCTTCTGATGGTGGGATGTCTCTCTGGGAAGGAACTCTGCTGGTTATTGTATTTTCTCCCCTAATGTTTTTTTATACTATTGACGCACACATAGGCACATCCAAAATGTAATGGTCATAATGTTTTCTAACCCTGATGTAAAGCATTACCTGGAATGCGTCCATTTTACAAAAGGTACCAGACATGTGAGTGTGCTTGTGTGCGTGCGTGCATGTGTTTTAAATTCTAGTAAGGGTGGCGGTGTATGAATGGCATGATATCAGTACATAGGTAAGATGTAGTGGAAATTTGGTAGAAAAATGGATTGCTATCAGATATCGTATAATAGGAAATTTTGGCTGGTATGAAATTTGACAGATTTTCTACCTTGGTAGATTTTGACTGTTTTTGAATTGGCATTTTTCACTTAGCACGTTCACAAGAACAAAATGCCAAAGTTTTGTATTTCTACTTTAATTATAAAAAAAAAAAAAAAAAAACCTTCAAATACATGTTTACTTGATGAAATCTGTCTTCTAAACCAGTATCTCATTTACAGTAACTCGTTATAGCATCTGCAGTGTCACTGCAGCAACTCGGAGCAGAACAAAGGCGGACTTTTAAAAACGGCATTGTTTATAGTCCTTAATTTGAAAATACCAGTAACTGGAAAGGATTAGTAGCAGCGGTACACTTTAACGATAGGTCTTTGCTAACTCTCAGTTTTATAATGTAACTCTGGTTCACTAACATAACACAGTGGAATGACAGCATTGACATGTGTGAAAAAATGTTCAATAAAGCTGAAACAAAAATGTTTTAAATTTAAAACTAGTTAATAGACTAGCAAGCACTTGCAAAATCAACTCATTTTTATACGGTGCAGAACTAATCTATTTTAACATATGGTTTAGGAATGTTGTGATACCTGCACCGTGGGGGTCTTATCTACAATGACAATAACAGTCCAAAGAAAATTTGGTTTTGTTACAGACTTTCTAACAAGTCTGGATAATTATTTGGGAATTGCTTAGAATGTTTCTCCTTCAGTCCACATTAGGAAATAGACATGTCTTAGTTATTCTATTCTTTGATCTCTGTGTGCTGCTGATTAAGTTTGAGCCGCACATGCTTTTATTGTGTTATTTGGACTTTATAATTGTATTTTATTCCTCGTCTCAATGAGTAAATCTCCTGGTTAAATAAATAAAGACTTCTTTATAAATTACAGATGGCTTTGAATCACTCTTGACTGCACTCACACAGAGAATAATGCAGACCTGTGTTTTCTTGTATTCTGTCTTCTGAGTTTAGATCACAGCCCCTGATTCAAGGGAGGGTCCAAGATCATCAGGTGGCTTGTAGAGAAATAATAAGCTAGCACCATTTAGTTAGACCCCCTCTGCACAGCAGATCCCACTCGCCAGTATGGATGAGAAATCCATTTAACAATGCATTTCAAATATGTTGCAATGCAGTGCTCAATTTCCAGATATATTTAGAAATATATTATACTTATGTTATATTATGTGGAGTAACTACAGTACTGCATGAACCCTCATGGGTGTGGAATAGCTACAGTACAGCATGAACCCTCATGGGTGTGGAATAACTACAGTACTGCATGAACCCTCATGGGTGTGGAATAGCTACAGTACTGCATGAACCCTCATGGGTGTGGAATAGCTACAGTACAGCATGAACCCTCATGGGTGTGGAATAACTACAGTACTGCATGAACCCTCATGGGTGTGGAATAGCTAAGTACAGCATGAACCCTCATGGGTGTGGAATAGCTACAGTACAGCATGAACCCTCATGGGTGTGGAATAACTACAGTACTGCATGAACCCTCATGGGTGTGGAATAGCTACAGTACAGCATGAACCCTCATGGGTGTGGAATAACTACAGTACTGCATGAACCCTCATGGGTGTGGAATAGCTACAGTACAGCATGAACCCTCATGGGTGTGGAATAACTACAGTACTGCATGAACCCTCATGGGTGTGGAATAGCTACAGTACAGCATGAACCCTCATGGGTGTGGAATAACTACAGTACTGCATGAACCCTCATGGGTGTGGAATAGCTACAGTACAGCATGAACCCTCATGGGTGTGGAATAACTACAGTACTGCATGAACCCTCATGGGTGTGGAATAACTACAGTACTGCATGAACCCTCATGGGTGTGGAATAACTACAGTACTGCATGAACCCTCATGGGTGTGGAATAACTACAGTACTGCATGAACCCTCATGGGTGTGGAATAACTACAGTACTGCATGAACCCTCATGGGTGTGGAATAACTACAGTACAGCATGAACCCTCATGGGTGTGGAATAACTACAGTACTGCATGAACCCTCATGGGTGTGGAATAACTACAGTACTGCATGGACCCTTACTTGTGGAATAATTACTATCTTGTCCAGTCAGTTTGAAAAGGCACAAAGTAATTGAGTGCATGTCAATTATCTGTTTGATATTTGCCAGACTGCACTATGTACAGAATGTTCTTGAGTGTGTTATGGGAGTGTTTGAGTGTCATTGAATTTACTAAGACCAGTCTGACAGATCCAGGTCAGGACTAAAAAGGAAGGCGAGTACTGGGTGGCATCAGAACTTTTTGAGTATCAAAACCCATTTTGAATAACCACAATTCTAATACTGTAAGGAAAAATGCAGTGTCAAAAAAATAAAGACAAAATACAGAAATGATATGAACTATATATGTCAAAAATTCTAACAGTATATAGTAATATATGGAAAGAAATAATAGTTGTGTGCGTGCATGCATGCATGTGTGTGCGTACATGCGTGAGTGCGTCCCTGTGTGTGTGAGCGTGCATGCGTGCGTGCGTGCGTGCTGTACATATGACATAGGAAACCAGTATCCCTGTTAAGTCCTTTATTTTTTGAATCCAGGTATACATTTAAGTAACCAAGTTCTCCTGTCTTGTGTGTTCTTGAAATTTCCCTTTAAAACAAGAACCGCCAGATCATTAAGAGAATGGTTGCTAATAGGAGTGATACATTCCTAACACATAATGTAAATAGGTACAACTAATACATAATTACGTAACATTGTGGATGTATAATTTTTTCCCCCCATGCGGCAGGAATGCACTTCCATAGTTGTCCTATAGTGACAGGCCATAACAAAATAGCTTGTATGTGAACAGAACTTCTCAGCACTAAACAGACAGTTGTACTTTAGAGACAAATTGAGCTTGAATTACTTTGTAAAGAACCAGGGAATAAGAAAACATTCTTTACTTGTGTGTGTGTGTGTGTGTGTGTGTGTGAGAGAGAGAGAGAGAGAGAGAGAGAGAGAGAGAGAGAGAGAGAGAGAGAGAGAGAGAGAGAGAGAGAGAGAGAGAGAGACTAGTACAGTAGTACACTAGTACGGTTTGTTGTAAAATGTATGCGCAGAGGTGATACATTAAAAATGACTTACCAGTAATAGCTCTCCCCAGCACTCCAGATGTTACACATGGCCTGACTTAAGGAGAGGCATAAAACAATTGTTATTTTTTATTTTTACGCATTGATTTTAATGCTTCCCTTAAGTCATTCGAACTAACATGCACAAGTTAATTGTTTTATTTGAATTCGGTTTTTGTGTCAGTTTCTTTTAGTTTTGCTTGAGTGTTGTTCTGTGTATAGAAGATCAACGGGCTTTTCTGCCCAAGCCTGCAATACTGTTGACAGAGCCCGGCACATGATCTGCTGGAAACAGCTATGCAATGGACTTACACATCATTTTCTCCTGCACACAACCAAGTCAATTTCCTTTACAGCTTTACACATACTTTTTCATGGTTTGTAAGGTCGAACAGTGTCATTGTTTGCTTACTGGCCTCTCAGACAAGTAGTTACACAGGCCACACTGTAGTAGACCTGGCAGTATCCATGGTGTGGAGTTCTCCAGAATTAGGATGATGGTACATAGTTTCAATATTGTACAAACAACGCAAACCTATAGTTCCTTTACTGTATGACTCAGGTTGCACACCAAGATGCTTGTGCCATAGCCAGATGAGCTCTCGGGAATCATATTCCATTTCTTAGGGTAATTACTTCATTTTAAACTTGTGGATTGGATATGGTCATATAATAAGCAGCTCTATTAAACCATAGTTTATTGTAATCTTCCCCCAACATTGAAAAGATTTTACTGAAACACATTGATTTTAATTATCTTTTTTTTAATTGCTTTTGAAACAGATGCCCTAGTCTACTTTTTTTTTTTTTTTTTTTTTAATAAACTTGCTTTCACTGTAATTACTGCTATTTAAAATAACATTTTTTTAATTAGCAGGTACATGAAAATAAGTCTCATTAAAGAAAACACTTAATATTTAAAAAAAAAGTAAAGCTTAAATGTGTTTAAAATTATATACTTTATATTAGCATAACAAAAGCCTTTACCAGTCTTATCAATTTTCTTGTTTAACAAAGCAACAGTTAGCTCTGACAAAAAATCTGGGTTGAAATTCAAGTGATGGATCTCGTTCCACCGTCCAGTCTCATAAATTGATAAATCGGTGTGGTCTTGAGTTTTATTAGAAATCTGCGATATTACTTTTTAAAGGGATATTAGTTGCATGTGTTCTACTGTATAATTGATTAACTGTTTGTAATCCTATTTTGTGTTCTGTATAGTTCACAAATGTGGTTCCTGCTGAGACCAATAACATTGGCTTGTTTGCTATTCCAGCAAAGGCAGGTTTTCTGAGGTGTGGCGGGGAAGCATATTTGTGTTGCACGGGCTTGCTTCACCTATAGGTTTCAATGCACTGTGCAACGTTAATATGCTTATCTTTTCAGGAGCAATTTTTTGCTGGACTGTTAAGCAAACATGGCAAACAATGACCAAAGCAGAAAAAGCTATAGTTAATTGTACAGAACCCACACAATAGGATATGAAAACAGGTAAGGAATTTATTCATTTTTAATCCTGACATACAGTGTATTATTGTCATACTGTCCTTTTTTCCCTTATAAAAGCATAGTTAAGTGAGTGTAACACAGCATAGTGAAAGCATAGTAAAGCAAGCATTGTAAAGAATAGTGAGCTTTGGTAAAGTGTATTAATAAACATGGCAAACCCTGGTAAACTATGAGAAATGCATAGTATAACCATGGGAACACTGCAAAAATAACACGGTAAACTTTTATAAGAGTTGCTACCGATTGGTCATTATTTACATTCATAAATCAGAAGCAAATAACTAGCAGTAAAAGCGTGTAGTGCAGGTTTTTTTTTTTTTTTTTGTGTGGTTCTCTGTGCTCAGTTTCCCAGTGATCTGTTTATTGATTGCCTGCTGGATGACACAGTTAGAGAGCGGCAGGACTCAAGTCATTTTGGAGTGATTGCTGTTCTCGTGGGGTGCTACGCATGGCCAAGCGGGTTGAGAGCTAGGACTATGCAGTGCTCAGGTAACTCGTGTTAGGGGTGTACTGAACTTCTGCTCCCAGAGGTTACCATTGACAACTCTGACTGCAGTGCTATTCATTTAAACTAAAAAGAAACTCTGTTATAAAAATGTGTGTTTGCTTTATCAACACTTCTCATTGAAATGTCTGTCTTATTGTAGGGTTCAGTTTAGATTTAGTGAATATCTCCAGAATCTATGACGGGGGGGACGGGGGGGGGGGGGGGGGGGGGGGTCTCCCACTCCAGGTTTATCTGGCGAAATGATTTAATTAACTATATCAGGCTCTGGATAAGGATTTAATTGGTTCAATTAAACATTTTAAAACAGGGCTGGTACAAATAAGGATTGGCAGGGCCAACTTTGGCCACCCCTAATCTAGGCTGACCATCTCAGATTTCCTTCCCTTCCAAAACATTATCAGCTATAGGGAAAGTATAAACTACTCTAGCGCCTGAGTGAAGATTAATGGGTCAAAATGAACATTATAGACACGTAAGCATAACAACAGTGTGTAACGTCTTCAGGTAGGGTTTTACAAAATGTCCCTCTTGTTATAATTCTTTGATCTATTGATGTTGAGGTTTATAAGTTTCAAATTGAGATGAGGCAAAACATACATGATTATAATGGCCAGTTACTGTAAAAGCCAACAACTCCCTTTGAATCGTAATACTCTACAGAACCTAATGACATCATTTAAGAGCATCTCCTTGTTCAAATTAAATGACGGTTATGTATCTTTTTTTAAACCCTACCTGATGACATTACACAGAAATACTATGCTTATCTGTTTATAATGTGGATCTGCATCTACCACACAAAACTCACCTGTCTACAGATTAAAAGGCGACTGTGCTTTTGATTGAAAGCACTTTGGAGATTATATACACAGCACAACCTAATTGTGTGATTTTAAAAGTTTAACCAGCTTTCAATTCAAATGTATCGGTTCAGTCACACCTTAATGGAACATTATTTGGAACCACTGTACTCGTCCCATCCCTAATTATATTGTAGCGTGCAAGGGGGAAGGCAGCAGCAGGGCTGGTAGGTAATGAATTAAAAGAAAGTTACAGCTGGTACACAGTAGTCACATACTTCATTTATCTTATTTAAGTTCTTTACATTATCACAGACCTACCTTTATATATTATCCTAAAAATACCTTACGGTCCATTGCCATGGATTCATAGCAGTCGCTCCTCTCCTTACCATCAGTATCACAGACTTCTACAGGCTTGCTTTCCCTGTCATCTGGAGACAACAAAACAAAACAAAAAAACACTCTCTCTCAGTAGTCTGCAATCAAACTAGTTCTAATTACATTACAACCAGCTCAAGGTGAATTAAAACTAAACAAACAAACCAGGTGTTTCCTTAATAGGATGCCATATGTTTGAGATTGAATATTTTGAAATGGCAATGCTGATAGAGGTGAGCATTTGAAATCACAGCAACATTAATAGCATTATCATACACACTGAAGCCAGTGGAGTCTGAGCCTGTTCGTTTGTATTTTCTTCTCCACGAGTGGCTTCCGGTCTTTGATCAGTACAGTATAACCCCAATGTCTTTGATCAGTACAGTATTACCCCAATGTCTTTGATCAATACAGTATAACCCCAATGTCTTTGATCAGTACAGTATAACCCCAGTGTCTTTGATCAGTACAGTATAACCCCAATGTCTTTGATCAGTACAGTATAATCCCAATGTCTTTGATCATTACAGTATAACCCCAATGTCTTTGATCAGTACAGTATAACCCCAATGTCTTTGATCAGTACAGTACAGTAATCCATCACATACCCGACTGCAGTGGGACCAGAGTAAGGGTGGATATGTAAAAAGTCAGATGAATGAATCCTGTTTTAAATACCATTGCAGACAGCTGTGACAATTACTATATTCACACAGTTATTGTTTTGAGATTGAGCTTTTATTAGGGAGCTCCCCTAGACCCCTTATTTAGAAAGATACAGGGTATTAATGCTTGTGACAGGGTGCGTGCATTCACTGCTGAGTGACGGGCAGGAGATCGAGAGGGAGGTTGAAGTTGATACACCCAGGCAGGCGAACAGGACTTATTTACAGATCAACACACTGAACAGCTCACGTGACACTACCAGCAATGGCAGCGCACGGAGCACATACAACATAGTGTATGAAAACTTTGGAAGGATCTACAATCTCTGAGCTAATCTTCTCTGTTCAGTAATAAACTAACATTGCTGAAGAGATCGATCATGGTGGATAAATGGTTAGGGCGGATATGTTACGGATTATGGTATAGCCAATGTCTTTGATTAATACAGTATAACCAATTACAGGGAGAACAGTAACAGCGCTTGTAATGAAACATGTGTTTCAGCAAACAGAAGTGTCTCCAGCAATGCTTATGTATACCTGAGACATTGAAGTCAGAGACAGCATGTAAAGGGTTAAAACCACATAGTCCAAGTGTCAGTGTCTGTGCTTGACAAGCTTGCATCTAAACACCTTTAAATAGAGGTCAGCACTACGGTCAGCGGCTGGGCACTGGTAGATGTGGGTTGACACTGTAAATTTAAGGTGACGGATGAAAGTAGCCTATTTTCTGCTGTCTTTAAAGAATACTGTAGCTTGTTTGATATGTACCCTCTGTTAAACAAAACAACAAAAAAAAGATGTTTATTACAGCCGGTGAAGAGGGGAAGAAAAGAGAATCGATAAATTGTTAGCTGCTGCCACCAAAGGGGAGATAAATAAGGTTCGCAAGTATGATATGGCTTGGGATTAACCCAGGTCAGGGCTGAGAATGAAATTGTAAATTTCCATCACGCCTGTCCAGCTTTGTATTGTGCTGCAGTGTTCATTGATTTCCCTTAGAGGTCACTCTTTATATACATTTAATGCCATCATGTCACTGAATTCTCTCTTATCTGCTTACTGTTGTATATTCACAAAAGAAGCCTTATATTTTTGCATGGTTTATAAGAGTGTTAGGGTACTATTAATGTAATTAGCATATTCAATTCAAGGAGAAGTACTTAGTATAATCCTATCCTCAATAGTCACTGAGTGCAATACATCATTAAAAATCATTGAAATTCAGTTGCTCCTTTGTAAAAATAACACAAAGGTTCTCAATTGCATTTTTTTTTTTTATTGATTGATTCCTGTTTAATGTGAAGTATACCATTCTATATTTAAGCGTTTATGAAATTATGGATGGGTAGTCTAATTTTCTAATTTTTAAAGTGTCTTTTTAGTGACACTGAACATGCTGTAGCTGTAGCTGTAGCTCCCATCAACACTTAGGAAGCAAATATTCTCTTATCACCCAATAACAGAATGGCAAATAAAGCATGGCTGAGAAAATGATACTAATTAATGACTCTGTTCTTAAAAACAATGCTTCACGCAAACAAAGATAATTAAGTATATAAATGAAAAACTTGAAAAGGTTGTAGTTTCTTAGTGGTAATGACATTGTTGTGGTGTGTTCCTCGGTAATAACAGAACTCCCATGTTCAAATCTTCCATTATTACCTCATACCTTGTATAGGCCTTAATCAACGTCCTGACGTCAACACTGGATGCATTCAAAACGGGCAACTAGAACGAAGAACGAATCTCCTGAGCTCTTTGTCAAATAATAACACAGACATAAACATTTATAATTTCAAGTAAGGAAGTATAATTTAAAGCTACCTACTGTTGAACAGCATGTTTGTAAAATATGGGCATGTACAAGTCATGGATTCATTTAGAAAAGGTCCCCCTATTTGAAGGTGGTAAAGTGACATGTTGTGATGGTAAGAAGCTTACACAGAGGACATGGTCAATGAATGTGAATGACATTCTGTTCCCAAGCAAAGCGTGTGTTGCTTGGGTTCTCTTAGATCTCCACCCCCTGTCCCCCCCGCCCCATCTCCCAGCCTTCCCTGTACTTGCTATTGGGTCACATCCCTAATGCTGTTGATCCCTCATCTTCTCCTCCAACAGCTGGCCCATCTCTAATTGCCTGGCACTTCGAGGTATGGATAGGGAGCACCAGGGGAACACAGTAGAGATAAAGCGCTGACCAGACCACTGGGAGCTGACTTATTAATATTTACAGTGATACAATTAGTTTTTAGCACAGCCAGTGAGCAGCCAAGAAAGAGCTGCTTGTGAAATATGTGTTCGATTGTGGTGCTCAGTCAAGCAGAAAGTGAAATAGGCCATAATAGTCCCTTTGATTTACGAGCACTTGCAAGGTTTCGGGCTGTTTACGGTTGTTCTATAATGCTGAAGGATAGCATTAGTGAAGCATTGAGATTTGAATTACCCCCTCCCCTCTTTCTCTCCAAACTCTCCCTCCCCACCAAACACTCCCTCCCCTTATCCAGCCCATTGCATTTTTATAGAGAGAATATGATGGAACCACAAAAGCACCATCCCTGACACACACACACACACACACACACACACACACACACACACACACACGCACACACACACAGTATAATGCATTAGGTGGGTATATGAGAAAGACAATTTTCTGAATTGTGATGAGTTTAGTGCCCATGAAAGAAGATGGATTGACAGCACTGGAGATTGGAGTACTGAACAGAAGCAGAGCCAGCTTCCCCACTCCTCAGTCCCTAGGATTGAGGAGTAGTTTGTTCCCTTGCCTATTCCTCCATTTCCAGCTGGCAATCCTGGGAAAATGTCATAAATATTGTTGTCTCTTGGGTTCAACTGGAAAAGCAGTGAGCATTTTACATGTTCTCATCCCATGCAATATAAATGGCAAACTGCAAAAAACTAAGATATTAAAAGCGTTCCCTTGTTATACCTTGGTCAATATAATTCTATTGTAGGGTCGTATTTAAATTTAGCATCTTTTCGATTGCTGTCATCATAGATGTAATATAAACTCCTGACTTTGGGGAGGTGCCAGAGAATAAAAATGTAATATCGAACCAGCAGCTAGCAGCATAGTCTCCAGTCTTGCTGAGTTATCATTTTGTAGACGGCTTTAGACATGAATTTTACTTTTAATTTTACACAGTGCAGCTATAATGAACATTAACATTTATAACACTGCAGCCAGAAAGCATAAAGTCTAGTATTCAGTTGATGAGAAATGATTGTTGTTTGGAGTAGGTGCAGTCTATCCCAGATGAAATACATACCTTTAATAATGGCTCAGAAGAACACATTGATTATGCAGTGAAACAATATGAATGAGCAGGCCTCTGTGCTTCCATTGGTATTTTATTTTATTTTATTTCGGATTTAGCTGCAGTGAATGAGCAAAAGATATCCGGGGAAAAAAACTCCCAATCAGGCACTGTAATCAAAGCATGTCGCCATTTCATAAATCCACATTGTCCACAAACAGTTTGCAAATAACAGGTTCTAATCAGAATCCAAGTAGTTTAGATTTTTCACAGATACAATGTTTGAGAGCAATGTAAAAACAGAAAAGTGAGTCTCTAATGCGTGCAAGGACACTTTTTAAAGGAAAATGCATACATTCAATTTCCCAGAGCTTCTGAAGAGCCAAGACAAATGGTATTTTGCGACTTTAAATATTGTTAACCACAGCTTCCTTTTCTGGAAGTAATGCTTGATGGCTTAACCCTATGTAAAAATAAATCTAGTTTTATCTCATAAGCAGCATGCGCAACTAACTGATCAGTTGCTGACTAACCCAGCCTCTGCACCCAATTTCACTCCTGCCTCACTTCAATCCATCTCTGTCCAGCACCCACACTGCCTGACAGTAATGAAGAGCCTGGGAGACTCTTTTTATTCTGCAAACCAATGTGTTTCATTAGGCAAAGAAGAACGGACTACTGAAATATAAGCTGGAGGGAATTCCTATGTGTTGCCAGGACAGCTCACTCTTCACCCCACTTTCTTATTTGTTTATTTGTTGGCAGCGCTGGTGAGCTGAGAATACAGAGGTGAGGACCCCGGAAACACTAGGCTTAAGTGCACAACCCCCTTGCACTGTGAGGAATCATTCCAGCACTAATGGCCGACGTCCTCTATTCATCCACAGACCAATCACACCCTGACAGCAGCAATAGGAGGTTCTCTACACTGTACCCCACTGATATACCGCAATCCTGCCCTAAAGGAAACATTCTCTCAAAGAAAAAGAGGTTCGGCCCGTGTATCTTCATTCTGGATTTACAGTATTCAACTAGTAATATGTCTCTCCCCAATCTTTAAATGTTACATTGAATTACAGTCAGGAAAATACTAACTATTCCAAAGCAGACACAGCATGATCTTTTTATTATCACATTTTCAAAAGTTTAATAAAGCAAAGTAGACTGGGTGCAGGAAAAGTGAATTCTGCCAGGATCCATAGTTAAAAACAGCTAGCAGATCTACAGGAGTTATGTTTGCTGCCTGACTGGGTTTGAAATGATGATCTAGAGATGCTTCACATGCCTCTGCAGTGGAACTTTGAGTTTAAACTTTCTGCTTGCTTTTTAGAAGTAAAGACGTGAGATGCAGCTACAACAGGCATCATTTGAGGTTCCAGACAGGTAATGTTCAAGACATAAAAGTACAAGTTGGTCTTCGTGTACATACGGTATGCTGTCAACAAGTAGACAAACATAAAAAAGAGGTATATATCTCTCTCATATATATGTTGTTTTTTTCTATTCATTTCTGCAAACACTCGTGTTCTTCCCTGCTGAAGCAAGGACTGTGTTAATTAATGAACTAGCTTTGCAAATATGAATAATCCCCTGTTGGGGATGCATATGTCACACTTGCATCTTTACATATGTGTCTTGTAAGAACCACTTATGCATTTTGAGATACAACTTGCTAATGTTGCATCAGAACCTCGGGGAACAAGAAGGCTAACTGTCTCTCTGTCTCTGTCAGAGTGTGAAGGTATAAGAACACATCTTTCCATGTGACACTTTTAGTGTGGGCGTACGGTCACACTAATCTAATCATTCACTTATTTACACACGCGACGGGGGAGGCATGTCACTGACTACTACAATACATATTTCTTTGAGCTGCAGTGTCAGTTTATACAACAGTGTATTTTGTTCTTTCTTTAGCTGATCATGTTCATGAACAGCACAATCCTTACACTGTTGACAGCTGACTAGCTGTTTGAAAGCTTAACGAAGGACGGAGAATTATCTTTAAAATCTTGTTCTTGATACATTATTTGGAGTGAATTACACAGGAGTGGATTAGCTGCTGAATTCTCTGATTAGCTGCTGCAGTTAATTGAACCCCAAACGAGTGATCAAAGTTAAGCAGCATCATTACCAGGGCCTGAGTCTCCCTGCTACCTGCAGTTGTCTTGTCAGCTTGCTTTCTGGCTGTTCAGATTGTGAACCTGCCTGATCAACAAGCCGCATGGACAACCTTGGAAGATACTTAATTAAGGAACAAACAGAACTTTTATGGATGTATATTTTTTTGGGAGGGGGCTAATTTTAGGGATTTTAGGGCTTTCCGTGCTCATAAAGGTTGTGCAGGGGGAGGCAATCTCCTAAATGTATTTTATGAACCTCATCAAGTTTCTAAAATACAAGGAAGTGTGTTACATTGGGGATTGAGGCTATCTAACTGTTTAGGTTACTCTGATGGCAAGCCAAACTAACCTAAATACACTGGGTAATGGCTCGATAGGCTGTTCATCCAGCCCGAGTACAGGGAGGTCTATTCATTTCATCTAAACAGGGGCAGATTTGAACATTGTGATTGCTTCAATCACTAAAAGGAGGAGGCTTCGGGAAACCCAAGATCTCCATCAGTGTGTCACTTAAGGACATGTTTGTCTTAAAAGTAAGTAAAATGCCAGGTTTGGTCTTATATTTAATATTTAAACTGTGGTGGTATTTAGGTCTGCCGCTGTTCAGATCAGCTCAGTAGACTCCAAAATGT